>NW_027444564.1:172500-257500 GCF_048569485.1 Anomaloglossus baeobatrachus | reverse complement strand
CCAATCACAGTGGACCTGTTGCCGGTGACCGCCCCCATCAGCTTCACTTGTCCCTGCAGCACGCCAGCACACTGAGCACAGTGAGTGACTGTACACAGTGCAATGGCAGGGCGACAAGCTCCGGTCCCATGCTGTTATGAGACCGGAGCATGGGACCCGGAAGTTGCCGCGCTGCCATTGCACTGTACGAAAAGCGTCCCGATCCGCCGCTGCCCTCCGCGATCTGCCACCTGTCTCCCCGATCTCCTGCCTGCACCCTCACCCCCACACCTCCCGATCCGCTGCCGCCGCCGCCCTCCATCTGCCACAGTGCCACCGCTCCCCCCAATCTGCTGCCCGGCCCCTCACCTCCGTGCAGCAGATCGGAGGGAGCGGTGGCACTATGACAGATGGACAGTGAGTATATCCCAAATTCTATATTTTTAGGGCAGAAGTTGGGGGTCGTCTTATACGCCCAGTCGTCTTATACGCCGGCATATACGGTATACGTACAACAATCATTAACAGTACAAAACAGACTGGTATTGGAGGAGAGAGGACCCTGCCCGCGAGGGCTCACAGTCTACAGGAGGAGAGAGGACCCTGCCCGCGAGGGCTCACAGTCTACAGGAGGAGAGAGGACCCTGCCCGTGAGGGCTCAGTCTACAGGAGGAGAGAGGACCCTGCCCGCGAGAGCTCAGTCTACAGGAGGAGAGAGGACCCTGCCCGTGAGGGCTCAGTCTACAGGAGGAGAGAGGACCCTGCCCGCGAGGGCTCAGTCTACAGAAGGAGAGAGGACCCTGCCCGTGAGGGCTCAGTCTACAGGAGGAGAGAGGACCCTGCCCGCGAGGGCTCACAGTCTACAGGAGGAGAGAGGACCCTGCCCGCGAGGGCTCACAGTCTACAGGAGAAGAGAGGACCCTGCCCGTGAGGGCTCAGTCTACAGGAGCAGAGAGGACCCTGCCCGCGAGGGCTCAGTCTACAGGAGGAGAGAGGACCCTGCCCGCGAGGGCTCACAGTCTACAGGAGGAGAGAGGACCCTGCCCGCGAGGGCTCACAGTCTACAGGAGGAGAGAGGACCCTGCCCGCGAAGGCTCACAGTCTACAGGAGGAGAGAGGACCCTGCCCGCGAGGGCTCACAGTCTACAGGAGGAGAGAGGACCCTGCCCGCGAGGGCTCACAGTCTACAGGAGGAGAGAGGACCCTGCCCGCGAGGGCTCACAGTCTACAGGAGAAGAGAGGACCCTGCCCGTGAGGGCTCAGTCTACAGGAGCAGAGAGGACCCTGCCCGCGAGGGCTCAGTCTACAGGAGGAGAGAGGACCCTGCCCGTGAGGGCTCAGTCTACAGGAGGAGAGAGGACCCTGCCCGCGAGGGCTCAGTCTACAGAAGAAGAGAGGACCCTGCCCGTGAGGGCTCAGTCTACAGGAGGAGAGAGGACCCTGCCCGCGAGGGCTCACAGTCTACAGGAGGAGAGAGGACCCTGCCCGCGAGGGCTCACAGTCTACAGGAGGAGAGAGGACCCTGCCCACGAGGGCTCACAGTCTACAGGAGGAGAGAGGACCCTGCCCGCGAGGGCTCACAGTCTACAGGGGATGGGTGATGGTACAATAGGTGAGGACAGAGCTGGTTGCGCAGTGGTCTACTGGACTGAGGGCTATTGTAGGTTGTAGGCTTGTTGGAAGAGGTGGGTCTTGAGGTCCTCTTGAAGCTTTCCATGGTAGGGGAGAGTCTGATGTGCTGAGGTAGAGCGTTCCAGAGTATGGGGGAGGCACAGGAGAAATCTTGTACGCGATTGTCGGAAGAGGAAATAAGAGAGGAGAAGAGAAGGAGATCTTGTGAGGATCTGAGGTTGCGTGCAGGTAGGTATTGGGAGACTAGGTCACAGATGTAGGGAGGAGACAGGTTGTGCATGGCTTTGTATGTCATTGTTAATGTTTTGAACTGGAGTCGTTGGGCGATGGGAAGCCAGTGAAGGGATTGGCAGAGTGGCGAGGCTGGGGAGTAGCGAGGAGAGAGGTGGATTAAGCGGGCCGCAGAGTTTAGGATAGATTGGAGGGGTGAAGAGTGTTGGAAGGGAGGCCAGAGAGCAGGAGGTTGCAGTAGTCAAGGCGGGAGATGATGAGGGCGTGCACTAATGTTTTTGCTGATTCTTGGTTAAGGAAAAGGTAAAGTCATAATCTAATTTTTTTCCTAATATACTTTATTTAAAACATTCCTATCATTCCCTCACTACTCTAACTACTTTTCTTTTTTTTTTTACTACTTCCTGTGTGATGATGATTCATTTGAGACTCCCAGTGCATGCTGGGATGCTCAATCGAGTCGTCATCAGAATTGTAGCCCCTGACCCCTCCCTGAATTGAAGTGTCATCAGTGACGTCCCTTTCATGTGCTGGGCTTGTCCCTGCTCTACTGAGCATCTCTCTCTCTGTCTTTCTCTGTAAAGGGGATGAATAATATTGCACGCCCCAACTTTCAGTTATTCTTTTTTACAAAAGTGTAAAATAAGCAATAAATATCGTTCACCTTCACAATTGTGTCCACTTGTTGTTTCTTCACCAGAAGATTAATATTTTTATCTTTATGTTTGAAGCCTGAAATGTGGGAAAAGGTTGAAAAATTCAAGGGGGCCGAATACTTTCGCAAGGCACTGTATATATACAGTGTGTCCACCCATATCCTGTATACACCGCACCTATATACAGTGTGTCCACCCATATCCTGTCCACCGCCATTAACTTGAGAACGGCGGCAGCTATAGGCATAGAAGTGGTGTCTAGGTATAGTAAAGTAGCCATGCGCTACGCAATGAAACCACCTATAGCGCCACCTGGTGGAAAACAACGGCGTTAGCATTTTTATCTCGAAAACGGAACGAGATAAAGAAAAAATGTGACTTACAAAGTTTTGGGCATCATCAATTCAATACGAATCCACACCTTCATACAGAAATGCTATGATTAGAACGTGTAAAGCTCACAAGGCTGCGGACGTGAAGCGATACCTCATGGAGACCTTCCTACAAGTCATCGGGTATGGAGCTGTGTGGAGTGGCCTCCACGCTCACCTGACCTGACCCCATTGGACTTCTTTCTGTGAGGTCACATCAAACAGCAGGTGTATGCGACCCCTCCACCAACATTTCAGGACCTACGACGACGTATCACAGATGCTTGTGCAAACATGTCACCATATTGCACAACGTGCAGCAAGATGGGGGGGGGGTCATAGGTTTAATATCATAGCATTTCTGTATGCATGTATGCAAGGTGTCGATTCGTTTTGAATTGATGATGCCCTTCAACTTTGTAATTCACTTTTTTTTCTCCATCTTGTTCCGTTTTCGAGATAAAAATGCTAACTCCGTTGTTTTCCACCAGGTGGCGCTATAGGTGGTTTCATTGCGTAGTGCAGTGATTTTCAACCTTTTTTGAGCTGCGGCACACTTTTTATACTTACAAAATCCCGGGGCACACCACCAACCAAAATGGCACAAAATGACACTAAAACAGTACATATTATTTATAGTTAATAATATAGATTCTAAATGCATTTATACTCACTCAGTGCGAAACCTGGGCCTGTTTCGATAACCACAAAAGGGATATCCTGGCAGGAATGGTGGAAAGACACACAAAGCTCTTCCTCAACAGTTCTCAGTCTCTCCCTATTCTTAGTTTTTATCGCAGTCAAGCTTGAGAAGCCCAGCTCACATAGATATGTGGTCGAAAATGGGAGCAATATCAAAATAGCTTTGTTGGCCAGAATGGGGAACTCCTTGGCAATAGATAACCAAAAACTGTCCAAAGGAAGATCAGCAAACTTTAGCTTTAAACTGCGATCTTGCTTCAGTTCCATGAGTTCCTCTTGCTCCTCTAAAGTCATGTCCTTTCCAGCAATGGATAATGAGCTGTATGGGTCCTGTTATGGTTAATATTTTATATTAAGTTTTGATTATCATTTAAGCAATTTATTTATGTTTAATAATTTTGTATTTTTGTATTAGCTTTATAAGTGTTATTCATAAAAGCAATAGCACTGGGTGTAGTCTCTTTAAAAAGGTCTTTGTCTAAAGTTTCTTTGTTACTGAAGGTCCAGAAAACTGGACAGATCTGGTTTTAAGGAATTCAGCAGGATCCATAATTTACGATTTTGTTATTTCCAACTTTCATTCCATTTTTGGTCATGTACTAAGCCGTCCCCTTATCTTTTGTGGTTTTAATAAACTACTGTTTGGGCATCTGAGTTTCAGACAAAGCCTGGTACACGGACATTGGCTGTGTGTTCTTGTGTTTGTCTCCGATGCATCGCTATTAATTGGACCAACACTGGCAGATCTGGAGATCACTTTGCATCTCACCCTAAATTAGCTCTCCCAGGAAAGGGGTTTCCACGACAGAACATGGTGCCTGAAACCCGGGATGGTTACTGGACCTCTCTGTGACCCGACTACAAAGACCTTCCCAGGAACCACTGAACAAAATCCGCGGTGAGTAACCCATTGTGTTACAAATGTTTCAGTGCTTTCTGGAGGTCCGAGACGGGTACGTAGTGGTCCAACAAGACCATTCTTATCAAACCTCTGCCAGTGTTTGGATTTTGTGTGTATGATTGAAATAATAGAGATATGCCATCTGTGATCTGTTATATGTATCAATGTGTTTTTAAATGTGCGAATGATTGTTGAAGGAAATTGAATGAAGAGTATATCATCTCAGCAGTTGAAAGATTATATGTTGTCTTGTGTTTTCTATATGACTGTTATGTCTGGAATTATATTTTAAGCTATGAGGATCCTTTAATGTGCGACTGATTGATCTTTGAGTGACGGATGTATTGTAAAAATCTGATAAACCATTGTGCTGGCGTTTATGTTCTCTTGCATTTGCATTTAAGATAGGAATTGGCTTAATAGGAGTTGTAGTTTGTAATCATCCAGTTTATCCAGACAAAGAAACATATAGCCAGAGAGGGACAACTTATTGTAGATTTTATTTTTGGAGCTGCGCCCTCTACAGGACAAGAAAGGGAACTTGCTGAGTAGTTGAGATCTGATATGCTCTGGTCTGGATACACTGTCTCTTTTGTGTTTGATGTAATCTGTTTGAGTCAGAGGTAGATGGAGATTTTGTAGGAAATTAGCTTAGTCTCCCATGATATATTATATTGAGAAGTAGAAGTAATCCCAATAACTGTTGGTAGTAGAGTTTATGAATTGTTATTTGTTTAGTTCTGTATCAGAATTGTACGGGTACAAAGGGCTGGTATCCTGATGCTTCCTAGAAATTCTTCTCTTGCGAGAACAGTGGTTCTGGGAGTAGAAATCCTTCTCTTGCGAGCAAATTGGTGCTGGGAGAAGAGTAGAGTCTTCTGCGGTTAAGACTCTATGGCCCATTTCAGTTCTACGGTTAACTGCGGGCATTGAAGTTGCAGAGGACTGGCAGCTTTAGGACGTAATCAGCCTCAGAGGTACCACCCATGTCCCTACAAAGGATATAGAAGAAAGCCGAAAAGGGAATGAAGCAATGGATTGATGCAACATGTTATTGGAATTTTTTTTTGTTTTGGGAGATGTTTTTTCTGCAAATGTGAAGACTGTTTGAAAGATAAAAACAAAGAGGTTAGAATGTGGTAAAGTATCCAAGCGTCTCTCACTGAGTGACCATAAATCAGATTAAACCATTCATGGTGGTGTATATGTAATCTGTGATAGTATAAAGGCCCAGGGAACCCTGCAGTCTCTATAACTGATGTAAAACCTGCGCTGCCTCTCCCCTTCAGCACCCCTGCCATATGCAGGATCATTGGGATAGACCTGCAGACACTGTGGCCAACACAGTCCCTCTGGAGCTAATATTGCGTGTCCTGTGTTTCCCTATGCCCAGGCATATTGTCCTTGCTACCTAGATCCTGAATCTCCTGTAAAATTACCCTTACATTTAGAACATATCTCCAGGGTATTCAGGAGGTATATCTGGCCACATAGGAAAACCTAATCTTGGTAACTTTCCAGAGAATGGAGTTTAACAGAGGATTAGACACTGGTTTTAGGCAGAATAAGCGACAAGATCTGTTGCAGATTGTAGCATAGGACCATACTCAGTTTTGGGTATGAACATAATGATAAGATTCATGGACTGTTGCTGCGGTGTGTTCTAAATGCCCATAGACCTACAGTCCAGGGCGCTGTACCAGGATCCCAAAGTGGAGCAATATGAAATGGATGTATTTGAGGGAAATATCCCCTGGGGAGCTGAACTAGAAAGGAAAGCGTTAATTTGGCCCCCCTGCAGCCAAGTAGAAGAAAAGGGAGGGGCAGAGGGGGAATCCACCACAAGAAGGAGATAAGAGACTAAACTACAGGAATACACAAAAGAGTGAGGAGGAAAAAATAGCCTATATGTAACCATTATAGAGGAGAAATAACACAATCATGTTTATTGATAACAAGTAAAATGGTGCAGTGGGTACAACCGAGAAAGGGCAGCATCACAACAATCAAAATATGTAAAAGGAATATTTATAATGTTGGGTTATAAAGGAATGTTTATAATGATGACCACAAGCAGCAATGTGAATAGACCCGTATTGACCAAAAATGATACAAAAAACAGTATGCGTTATAAAAGTAACATGCTGCGTGTGTATGTAAGGCAATGAGTTTATAGAACAGGATGGAATGATGGTGAAGTATATTACAGCAGCAATGTATGAAGAACCATACAAAAGTAACATGCTGCGTGTGTATGTAAGGCAATGAGTTTATAGAACAGGATGGAATGATGGTGAAGTATATTACAGCAGCAATGTATGAAGAGCCATACAAAAGTAACATGCTGCGTGTGTATGTAAGGCAATGAGTTTATAGAACAGGATGGAATGATGGTGAGGTATATTACAGCAGCAATGTATGAAGAACCATACAAAAGTAACATGCTGCGTGTGTATGTAAGGCAATGAGTTTATAGAACAGGATGGAATGATGGTGAAGTATATTACAGCAGCAATGTATGAAGAAGCATACAAAAGTAACATGCTGCGTGTGTATGTAAGGCAATGAGTTTATAGAACAGGATGGAATGATGGTGAAGTATATTACAGCAGCAATGTATGAAGAAGCATACAAAAGTAACATGCTGCGTGTGTATGTAAGGCAATGAGTTTATAGAACAGGATGGAATGATGGTGAAGTATATTACAGCAGCAATGTATGAAGAAGCATACAAAAGTAACATGCTGCGTGTGTATGTAAGGCAATGAGTTTATAGAACAGGATGGAATGATGGTGAAGTATATTACAGCAGCAATGTATGAAGAACCATACAAAAGTAACATGCTGCGTGTGTATGTAAGGCAATGAGTCTATAGAACAGAATGGAATGATGGTGAGGTATATTACAGCAGCAATGTATGAAGAACCATACAAAAGTAAATGGTGTAAATGTAAGGTGCTAAAAAAAAAGAGAAAATGTGCAAGCAGTAGCAATGGTAAATGTGTCAGCTAAAAAGACTGAAGGTATGTCATCCATGCTGCATAGGAAGATAACACAATGTGTGAGAGGATGGTACCTCGCTATGGACATCTTGTTGGTGTGTGATGTCCAGAACCAATGTGTGGTTTTGTGATTAGTGTCACCTTCATCAGGGTGTGGGGTTGTCGCAGCCCTAGAGGCTTTAAAGGCTTAGACTACAGCAATGTAAAAGGTTGGGCTTGTGGGCAAAACGTTTTTTTGTTTTTTTTGAGGGGACAAATGTCCCAAAAAGGCAACAACTACTATCGTGACCCCCACCACCATAGGAAACTGACAATTCAGATGTCTCCCACAACCCCATTGTCATCCCCCAGGGACTATATTCACTGTTCCTATTTTGTGACCCAGGTTTTAGTTTTCTCATATTCACTTATTAATTTAAGGACAGACGTGTTGCAGAAAATTGGGACCTGCATAGAATTTACCCTAATTGGGCCCAAGGTGACCACCCCCCTTAAAAGAAGGCACCCTGTGTAGTCTCTGAATCCTGACTGACAATTCCCAAAGCTAGTTGTTTGACTCGAGAAGAAATCCAGACAGTTGTGGTCACATAAACAAAATAGACGTGGGAAAATCCTTTAACCCTTTACTGCCACAAGCAGGTTGGACATATAGCCGGCGTCCTCACCCAAGAACACGGTGGCAGACAGCACCCTCCAGAGTATTACTCTGGGATACTACATTCAGTTATTACAGTGACCCCTGCTTGTGTAAGAGCTGGGCAGCTGTTTCAGGACTCTATTAGAAAGACAGAGGACATAGTGTTAAGCTGCCCCCTCACTCCAAGCTCCTCATGCTGTATCTGAAAGACTCCAACAGGCTCAGACCCACCATCCTTCAGTATAAAGGCCGAACAAATATTAAGTTTTTCCCTCTTTACATTCCCCCATAATGCTCTCAAACTGTAATGGTCTAAATCCAGCTGCATGATTAACAGTGGATTGTAGAAAAGGGAGGAGAATATTTGGATGGGGAAGTGGGAGGGACCGTGAGCCAAGACCTGCCCCTGAGGGAGGGACCATGAGACAAGACCTGCCCCTGTGGGAGAGACCGTGAGACAAGACCTGCCCCTGTGGGAGACCGTGAGACAAGACATGCCCCTGTGGGAGAGACCGTGAGACAAGACCGGCCCCTGTGGGAGACCGTGAGACAAGACCGGCCCCTGTGGGAGACCGTGAGACAAGACATGTCCCTGTGGGAGAGACCGTGAGCCAAGACCTGCCCCTGAGGGAGGGACCATGAGACAAGACCTGCCCCTGTGGGAGAGACCATGAGACAAGACTTGCCCCTGTTTTTCAAACTAGCAGATAAAGAAGTTCAGTTTGATATGACACATGACTGTCAGGCATTGGTGGAGGCAGAAACAAAGGACTTGGCAAATATCACTGATGTACCACTCACTAACCCCTCTGCTGAGTATTTTATAGATGGTTCCAGAGCTTTGGACAATGATCAAGGACTGTTCATCACCGGGTATGCAGTAGTCCACAATGGTAAGGCAGTAATAACCACTCCCCTCGAGCTACTCTGCGCAAGAGGTTGAGCTGAAGGCATTCGCTGTAATGTGCAGTCTGGGAAAAGGTAAGAAGAGTAATGTATTTTCTGACTCACAATACGCTTTTGGGGTAGCACACGACTTTGGCGTCATTTGGCGGAGCCGTAATTTCCTGACCTCTGTTGGCAAACCCATAAAGTATGCGCAGGCAGTAGAGCAGCTACTCGCAGCACTCACCATTCCCCAAAGGGCAGCCATAGTCAAAGTATCGGCACACGCACGGGAACAAACTCCCCTTGCAGTAGGGAATGCATTGGCCGACAAGCCGGCTAAAGAAGCAGCGAGACTACCTCTGACAGGAATACTGGCCATAACAGACATAGCCCTCTAAGGGAACTTAGTGACCGAGAGTGCGGGGCGCCACCTTTCAGCAAAGGAGGCTGGCACCGTACCGGCCCCAGTGGCCGTTGATCGTGAACTGTTTCAGGTCTTCCAGACCCAGGCCCCCTCAAACGAACAGAATGCAATGCGCTGTACGGTCAGAGTCAGTGGTATGGCAGGTAAACACCCGGATTTGCCTCCCTCGCTGCCTGTTCCCCATGATGGCTGCCCTGGCACATTCTCCGGTGCAAAGGTGTGACGTGTGCGGTAGTGCTGCAAAACTGATGTGCCCCAGGGTTCCCGAATATGGCTGCAAAGTATGTCTTGTTTGTGCAAAACACAGCCCCGGTAGGCCTATTTGAGTTCCGCAGAAATTCAGCACCAAAACCAGATGACTCATTTCAGAGACTGCAGGTGGACTACATACTGCTGCCTAAGGTGGGTACTTATGAATATGTCCTGGTATGTCTGAAGCTTAGACCGTGATGAAAGATAATACAAGACCACAATTACCATCAAGAAAGTAATAAGTAAGGTGGTTTGCAGATATGGGTTTCCCAAAACTATAGAAAGTAACAGAGGTGCTTACTTCAATGGAGAATTAAATGAAACAGATCATGGCTACTTTGGGAATAGAACATGCTTTCCACGTTCCCTATGACCCACAAAGTAGTGGGAAGGTGGAACACTTTAACGGTACTCTTAAATTAAAGTGCATGGAGGAAACACACTTGTCCTGGGTAGATTGCTTGCCCATCGCATTGCTTTCAGTGAGAACTGCCCAAGAGGTATAAAGAAGCTGTCCCCATATGAATTAATGTTTGGTAGTATTCCTGAGACAGAATTATATTTCCCACAGCAATTGCAGGCCTCGTATGCTTTTCTCACTGAATATGTCGCTGAGTTGCACAAACATCTCACTGTTACTCATAACTGTGTTCTTTCCTCCATCCCAGACCCCAAGTTTATAAGCGGCACACACACACCGGCACCAGGCGACTGGGTCGTGGTCAAGAGACACATAAGGAGACCATTGGAGCCTAGATCCAGGGAGCCATTCTAAGTGATGCTAACCACTGCCACTTCTGTCAAGATCCAAGGCAAAGATACAAAGATAACCACTCTGCCTTTTGGATTATGCTGATGGCAACTGTACCTCTTGTCCTATCAATGAGGCACTAAGGGTACCTTCACACTTAGCGATGCAGCAGCGATCCGACCAGCGATCTGACCTGGTCAGGATCGCTGCTGCATCGCTACATGGTCGCTGGTGAGCTGTCAAACAGGCAGATCTCACCAGCGACCAGTGACCAGCCCCCAGCCAGCAGCGACGTGCAAGCGACGTTGCGCTTGCACGGAGCCGCCGTCTGGAAGCTGCGGAGACTGGTAACTAAGGTAAACATCGGGTATGGTTACCCGATGTTTACATTAGTTACCAGTGTGAGCAGGGAGCAGCGCACACTAAGCGCTGGCTCCTTGCTCTCCTAGCTACAGTACACATCGGGTTAATTAACCCGATGTGTAATGCAGCTACATGTGCAGAGAGCAGGGAGCCGCGCACACTGAGCGCTGGCTCCTTGCTCTCCTAGCTGCTGTACACATCGGGTTAATTAACCCGATGTGTACAGCAGCTACATGTGCAGAGAGCCGGAGCCGGCAGCACAGGCAGCGTGAGAGCTGCTGGTAACTAAGGTAAATATCGGGTAACCACCTTGGTTACCCGATGTTTATCTTGGATACAGCTTACCTCAGCTGTCAGATGCCGGCTCCTGCTCCCTGCTCGCTTCATTTGTCGCTCTCTTGCTGTCACACACAGCGATCTGTGTGTCACAGCAGGAGAGCGGCTTTGAAGAAAACGAACCAGGGCTGTGTGTAACGAGCAGCGATCTCGCAGCAGGGGCCAGATCGCTGCTCAGTGTCACACACAGCGAGATCGCTAATGAGGTCACTGCTGCGTCACAAAAAGCGTGACTCAGCAGCGATCTCGGCAGCGAGCTCGCTGTGTGTGAAGCACCCCTAAAAGAGGACTGTGATAAGAAACTGATAAAGCATCACCAAGTTCTGTTCCAAGATATGGACTCTAAAGCACTAAGAACTGTTGGATATGCACTCCGAGCCCAATATCTTCTAATTCTACGCCATATCTTGCAGATCCCCTGACCCTATACGAGGACTATAAGTTAAGCCTGTGATGCTCCCACTCTTAGGACTGGAAAAACTGTGAGAGTACTTCAATTACTCGTGATTATTTGTAATGATAGTTGTTTCCAGAAAAGTGACCAAGGATGTTTTGAGCAATAGTGAACTGTGGTTTACACATTCTATGTAGACTTGTGAACAACTTTACCAATTTAACTAACATTTTGAGTCTAAAACATTCTGAAGGAATGAGATCTGTCTCAAAAACTGCTGAAATTGGTGTGCCAAACCTTCGAGGCAAAGGACGTTTGACTTATATGTGTTGTGTTGGGAGAACCACTGACATAATACACTGCATAATTCCTAAGGATTTATATCTAGTATGTGGTCACCAGGCCTATAAATGACTTCCCCGGGGCGCAGAGGGGATCGACACCTCTGCACGCCTTATACCGTTACCTTTATATTTCCTCATGGTGTTCTAGATATAAGTGCTTTACCCAAACATTCCCTATATAACCGAGCTGCAGACAAATGTCTCCGACAATTTGGTTCTCAGGTATCACTGGGTGGCTGATGGGCATTCTACAGATGGGAATGTTGGTACTATTAGTGTATGTAGCTGCTAGAATTGCTATATTTGTTATAACACTATGAAAAGAGACATGTAAGATCAAGTATCACAGGCCGTCAGTTACCACATGTGAAAAATATCTCAGTGCTCCCTTAGTAAATATATATGATGAAATTTACAAGCAAGATATCTATCGGTGAACGGGGTTGGCCCCTCCATGCTGTCATAGCATGGGGATATAGCTGATGGATAAATTGTCTGTAAATAATAAAAAGGGAGGAATTGTTATGGTTAATATTTTATATTAAGCTTTGATTATCATTTAAGCAATTTATTTATGTTTAATAATTTTGTATTTTTGTATTAGCTTTATAAGTGTTATTCATAAAAGCAATAGCACTGGGTGTAGTCGCTTTAAAAAGGTCTTTGTCTAAAGTTTCTTTGTTACTGAAGGTCCAGAAAACTGGACAGATCTGGTTTTAAGGAATTCAGCAGGATCCATAATTTACGATTTTGTTATTTCCAACTTTCATTCCATTTTTGGTCATGTACTAAGCCGTCCCCTTATCTTTTGTGGTTTTAATAAACTACTGTTTGGGCGTCTGAGTTTCAGACAAAGCCTGGTACACGGACATTGGCTGTGTGTTCTTGTGTTTGTCTCCGATGCATCGCTATTAATTGGACCAACATTGGCAGATCTGGAGATCACTTTGCATCTCACCCTAAATTAGCTCTCCCAGGAAAGGGGTTTCCACGACAGTCCCTAACCCAGTCAAGGCATTCTGTAAAGGTTGAAGAGAAATAAAACGATAACTTCTCCTCAAGAGTTTTCAAATGTCTGCCAATCACCTCGCACATTGCAGCAGTGTTGTCATCATGCAGTTTCTCGGTGAGCGGGAACATCTGAAGGTTGCCACCCTGCACATGTTGCTGCCAGAGCTGCACCTTTAAACGGAATCCGTTCATTTTATCAGTGCTTGTAAGCAGGTTTTCATGTCGGCCTTGCATCCGTGTATTTAGTTCATTCAGATATTGAAATATATCAGCCAGGTATGCCAGCTTTGCACACCACTCATCACTTGCAGGCAGCTTTGAATAATCGGACCTCTCGTTTGTCAGAAATATCTTAAGTTCCTCTCGCAACTCATACACACGGGCCAGCACTTTGCCGCGTGACAGCCACCTGACCTCCGTGTGGAGCAATAAGATTTTATGTTCCGCTCCCATTTCTGTACACAAAGACGCAAATAAGTGACATCTCAAAGGTCGCATCTTCACAAAGTTCACTATGCGCACAACATCATCCAACACAGGAGCTAGATCTGCTGGTAAGGTCTTTGCAACGAGGGCCTCACGGTGCAAGAAACAGTGGGTAACAAGAACATCTGGGTTTCTTTCTTTAACCCTACTTGCAAAGCCTTTGATGCGCCCGACCATGGCTGCGGCCCCATCAGTGCAGACACCTGTGAAGTGTTCCCATGTAAGCCCACTTTTATCAAGATATTCCGATGTGACCTGGAATATTACCCCTCCTGTTGATTTTTCTGGGAGTGCCTTGCAAAATAGGAAGTTTTCTCAAATGGCTTCTCCATCCACAAAACGCACATTGGCCAACAGCTGACAATGTCCACTGATATCCGTCGACTCATCAAGTTGCAAGACAAATTTCTTACTGATGCGCACCTTTTCTAAAACAACTGTTTCAATGTCCGCAGACATGTCATCAATCCGTCTGGCAATTGTGTTATCAGAGAGAGGCACTTTAGCTATCTCTCTGGCTGCGTCAGGGCCAAGCATCTCATTTACAATAGCTTTACAAGCTGGCAGTATTAATGTTTCTGCCACAGTGTGGGACTTTTTTGATTTAGCTATGAGTTCAGCTACAAGGTAGCTAGCTTTGAGGGCTCTCATTTACCTTTGTGCTTTTTCTCAAAAAAGTTGCCCCTTTCTCATTGTTTGTACGTAAGCGTACAAAATACTGAATCGGCTTGTTTTGAACGGAAGGGTGTTTCGTTTGGAGATGGCGTTTAAGCTTGCTTGGCACCATGGCGCTATTGGATAGCTTCTCACCACACACTAAGCACAGTGGTGTTGGTGCTGTCGCATCCCCAGTGACAGTAAATCCAAATGAAAGATAGCTTTACTGTATTGCCTTGAGCTCACCGTCTTGTCTTTTTTCTTTTGTCGATCTCTCATACTAGGGCCTTCATCTGGGTTAGAATTGTGTCCAGGGTCCTGTTCGGCATTTGCCTTTTCCATTCTCAAATACTTCTCCATCACTGCTGAGATAGTGTGCGCAGCCACACACTAAAATAGAAGAGTATTACATTATCTGCCACACTTAAAGGACCTCTGCCAGGCATATTTCACTCTTGAGGGCTTAAAAAGCAGCTCTTGTGGTGATAAGAAGCTGATTTAAACCCCCCAAGAGTGAACCCCGTAAGAGCTGTATGTGTGGAACAATAACTTCTATTACTACGGTCTGCGTTTCCTGCTTGAATTGACACTAGTAGCACTCAGCTTTCTCTATAAGTAGAATAGAGCCGGCTGCAAAGTGCTACGCCACTAGAGTCAATTCAAGCAGGACACGACTGCTGAAGACCGGCACAATATCATTTATTATTCCACACATACAGCTCTCACGGAGTTCACTCTTGGGGGGTTTAAATCAGCTTCTTATCAGCACAAGAGCTGCTTTTTAAGCCCTCAAGAGTGCAATATGCCTGGCAGAGGTCCTTTCAATAAATTATTTATTTTAAAAAAGGGAAATAAAGGATAACCCCCTCATATATATAATCCCATATAACCTCATACATACAGTCCCATGTATTCCCATATATATATATATATATATATATATATATATATATATATACATATATATATATATATACATATATATATATATACAGTCCCATGTAAACTCATACATACAGTCCCACGTATATGAGCACATAATTATCAGCACCATATACTGTGGTGATGTGCACTGTACAGCGCCACAGTATATGGTGCTGATAATTATATGGCTCATATAATGCAATATAAAGGGGTACAATGAGAAATATTATGGCCATGAGACCAGAGTACAAGTGCCAGCTCATATACTCAGCATAAGAGCTGGTACTTGTAGTACTCCAGCCTCATGACCATAGTATTTCTCATTGTACATTTCTCATTGTTATATGCAGTATACTGCTGGAGTACTAAAAGTACCAGCTCATATGCTGAGTATTCTGCCAACAATTCATATACTCAGGCAAAAGCTCATATAGTCAGCAACAGCTCATTAACTGTTAAAGAGCTGTTGCTGACTTAATGATTATACACAGCATTATTGGCGGGCATTACCTTGGCGGCGGACAAATGCGAGAGTCTCTCCGATCTCAGGATGACGCGCCGGCCTAGGTGACGTCATTAAGTCGCGCGAGCATTCAAAGCTCGTGCATGTGTTATTCCGTGGCTGCGCATTGCCGGAGAACAAAACAAAGGGGGTACCATAGTTTGGGGAACTTTCCCCGCGGCACACCCGACCATGTGTCGCGGCACACTAGTTTGCCGCGGAACACTGGTTGAAAATCACTGGCGTAGTGCATGGCTACTTTACTATACCTAGACACCACTTCTATGCCTATAGCTGCCGCCATTCCCAAGTTAATGGCGGTGGACAGGAAATGGGTGGACACACTGTATATGTATATGTGTTTCATCATTTTATATTGAGATGAGTCACCATGAATCACTTATGACCATAAAGTCTCATATATGAGTACAGTTCAAATGCTATTTTGAGTCCTGTTTTTGGATATCTTCATATAATTCTTAATACTGATCATAACAGCCCAAACATCGTCACCTTCAGACGTACCTTTGAAAAAGGAGCTAAGGAAAAAATGGGAGGAGCTTAGAAAAGATGGGTGGAGACAGGAAAAATGATTTAGGAAAAGATGAGTAAAGAAAAAGAATGAGTAGCTAGAGAGAGATGTGTAAGAAACAGGCTGTCATTAGAGGTGAGCGAACCTAATGTCCCGGTGTTCGCTGAACAGTTTGAGGAACATTTCAACGAAGATACTGAACCCCATTAGATGCAATGGGAAGCAAAACTTATCTGTTATAAAATGGTGAAGGTGGGCTGCAAAAGAAAGAACATAAGGAATAAAGCAGAACAGTTATACCTAGAGTCTCTCTGTGGCTGTGAGGCCCGGAAACCTTATGGAGCCTTTACGTTTCTTGGAGTTCCCGGCTGTTGGGACACCTGGAGGCTGTGCACTCTGGTAACTGTTCACAGCCTCCAAATGTCAGCAGCTGGGAACTCAAGGTACATTAAAGCCTCCCTTAAAGTTATTGGCATGGCTGTGATTGGCCAGAGAAATCATTGCAGTTAGACTCTCTTACGGGGATGCTTGTTAAACTTCATGAATATTCACTGCTTTCCCTGCCCACCCTCTGTGAATAACAGTTTGTATTTAGTTACACCAGCAGTGAGGGCAAAATATTCAAAGTGAAGCCGTTCTGTGATCCCTCATCTGGAACCAAAGCTCTTTGGCTGAGATCATGTAGAATATTCAAAGTCAAGCAGTACTGTGATCCTCCAGCTGGGACCAAAGCTCCTCGGCTGAGATGATGTAGATTAACTCCCTGATGACAGATGCAAGGCCCTTTTATACCCCTCAGTTCTTTTACAGAATTGTTGGAAATAGCTGCTTTCTCATTAGTCCTTAGTTCAATCCGACTGCCTAATTTTCATCTGAATTTTATAGTCAAAAGGCAACCACATTTACAGACAATAGGGTGCCAATCAGTCTGACATGAAACAATAGCTAACGCCTCTTGATTTAAAAGACTAAATTACTTACCGGTAATGGGATTTTCCTGAGTCCAGGACAGCACCCACGAGAGAGGGATCCGCCCCCTTCAGGACAGGAAACCTACAGATAAAAAGGGGCGGTCCCCCTCCCACATCAGTTGGTTGCAGAGAACAGGAGAGGAACCGCCAATGAATTAGTAAACACAACAGACAAATCCCAGGACACCGAAGCGTGAAAAACAAACAAAGGAAGGGCAGGGGTGTAAAGGGTGCTGTCGGGGACTCAGGAAAATCCCATTACCGGTAAGTAATTTAGTCTTTTCCTTTCGTCACGACAGCACCCACGAGAGACTTAGAGAGAATACACACTGAGGGCGGGATAACCGTGTGAAGGGCCAAGCTTCCAAACGGAAGGACAGCGGAAGAACAAAGGGCCAGCCGGCAGAGCCCGGAAAAGGTGGAAGGAGAAGACCAGGTCGCAGCCTTACAAATACCGTCGACGAGATATCTGCCACGACCACCAAAGAGGAGGCCACCGCCCAGGAGAACGATCCGTCACCGAGGAGGACAGAGGAACTTGCTTCACCACAGATGCGAGGGAAACAGCATCCCACAGCCATCGGGGCAAGGGACGTCATGCCACCGGAGGATCTCATCTGGAACCCTGAAAGACAAAAAACAAAGACCTATCCTGCCGCCAAGGGGCCGACCGAGCGACCTAGGGGAGAATAGAGCCCCCCATGACTAGGGTGCGAAACGAAGGAAGGGAGAAAGAGCACTCGACCGCGGGGAAACAGGGACGCCACCCTGGGCAAGAAGTCGGGCCTGCCACAAGAACAATCCGATCCGGAACACCCCAAGGAAAGGAGGACCAACGGACAGGGCCAGACGGTCGCGAACACGCCCGGCAGAAGCAAGGGTGACTAAGAGGCGGGGGTCAGGGACAGCAACGTACCGGACAAGGAGGAGAGGGGCTCGAAGGGTGCAAGGGTCAGGGCGTCCAACTCCAGAGCAAGATCCCAGGGAGGAGCGCCAGTCACACGGACCGGCCCGCTGCGGCCACCAGCCGTAACGAAGCGCACAACCCCCCAGAACCCGCAATAAGGGAATTGAACAGGGCACCCAGGGCAGAAACAGGCACCCGGAGGGGACCGACTGAGAGACCCATAACCCTTCCCGACTGGAGAACGCCAGAACAGAGGACATCGGGACCACAGCAGACGAGGAGTCAGGAAGGGAGGCAAGGAAGAGTATCCACAGCCGACCACAAGGTCGGGTGCGGACTGGCGGCCTACTGCGCAGCAAGAACGGGATGGTAGCAACGCCCCTTCAAAAAGCACGCCGGCAAGTGGAGTCCCGTGACGCGGGGAGGAAGGAAGAAGCACACTCAGCGGCGAAGCATGAAGCCCGAGGCGCCAGGCCAGGCGCAAGGCGGCAGAGGCGGAAGGTGGGAGAGGTGCAAGGAGCAGAGCACAAGGCGCAAGGCGTAGAGACGCAGAGGGCAGAGAGACGTCAGGCCAGAGGCACGAGGCCAAAAGCACAAGACAAGAGGCGCAAGGCGCCAGGGCAGAGGCGCAAGACCAGAACCACAGGCCCATGCGGTCAAAAGGCCACTGAGGCCCGGAGGCCAAGAGGCACGGAGGCCAAGAGGCACAGTGGCCAAGAGGCCCAGAGGCACAGAGGCCCAGAGGCCAAGAGGCACAGAGGCCAAGAGGCCCCGAGGCCCAGAGGCACAGAGGCCAAGAGGCCCCGAGGCCAAGAGGCCCCGAGGCCCAGAGGCACAGAGGCCAAGAGGCACAGAGGCCAAGAGGCACAGAGGGCAAGTGGCCAGGAGACACAGAGGGCAGGAGGCACAGAGGGCAGAAGGCACAGAGGGCAGGAGGCACAGAGGGCAGGAGGCACAGAGGGCAGGAGGCACAGAGGGCAGGAGGCCAGGACACACAGAGGGCAGGAGGCACAGAGGCCCGAGGCCAAGAGGCAAGGGGCCAGGAGGCCCAAGGCCGGGAGGCCCAGAGGCCAGGAAGCCACAGAGGTCAGGAAGCCACAGAGGCCCGGAAGCCACAGAGGCCAGGAACCCACAGAGACCACCGAGGCCCGGAGGCCCAGAGACCAGGAAGCCCTGAGGCCAGGAGGCACAGAGGCCAGGAAGCACAGAGGCCAGGAAGCACAGAGGTCAGGAAGCACAGAGGCCAGGAGGCCAGGAAGGAAAGAGGCACGAGGCTAGGAAGCACAAGCTCCAGAAGCACAGAGGCAGGAGGCACGAGGCCAGGAGGCAACAGAGGCACGCGGCCAGGAAGCACAAGGCACAGAGGCAGGCGACACAGAGGGCCGAGGCCAGGAGGCACTGAGGCCAGGAGGCACAGAGGCCAGGAGGCACCGAGGCCAGGAGGCACAGAGGCCCGAGGCCAGGAGGCACAGAGGCCCAAGGCCAGGAGGCACAGATGCCCAAGGCCAGGAGGCACAGAGGCCCAAGGCCAGGAGGCACAGAGGCCCGAGGCCAGGAGGCAGAGAGACCCAAGGCCAGGAGGCACAGAGGTACAGAGGCACGAGGCCAGGAAGCACGAGGCCAGGGAGCCCGAGGCACAGAGGCCCGGAGGCACAGAGGCCCGGAGGCCAGGAGGCACAGAGGCACGAAACCAGGAGGCGCCGAGCACAGGAGGCACAGAGGCCAGGAGGCCCGAGGCCACAGAGACCAGGAGGCCCCGAGGCCACAGAAGCCAGGAGGCCCAGAGGCCACAGAAGCCAGGAGGCCCAGAGGCCACAGAAGCCAGGAGGCCCAGAGGCCACAGAAGCCAGGAGGCCCAGAGGCCACAGAAGCCAGGAGGCCCCGAGGCCAGGAGGCCCAGAGGCCACAGAAGCCGGGAGGCCCAGAGGCCACAGAAGCCGGGAGGCCCAGAGGCCACAGAAGCCAGGAGGCCCAGAGGCCACAGAAGCCGGGAGGCCCAGAGGCCACAGAAGCCGGGAGGCCCAGAGGCCACAGAAGCCAGGAGGCCCAGACGCCACAGAAGCCAGGAGGCCCAGACGCCACAGAAGCCAGGAGGCCCAGACGCCACAGAAGCCAGGAAGCCCAGACGCCACAGAAGCCAAGAGGCCCAGACGCCACAGAAGCCAAGAGGCCCAGAGGCCACAGAAGCCCAGAGGCCACAGAAGCCAAGAGGCCACAGAAGCCAAGAGGCCCAGAGGCCACAGAAGCCAAGAGGCCCAGAGGCCACAGAAGCCAAGAGGCCCAGAGGCCACAGAAGCCAAGAGGCCCAGAGGCCACAGAAGCCAAGAGGCCCAGAAGCCAAAAGGCCCAGAGGCCACAGAAGCCAAGAGGCCACAGAAGCCAAGAGGCCACAGAAGCCAAGAGGCCCAGAGGCCACAGAAGCCAAGAGGTCCAGAGGCCACAGAAGCCAAGAGGCCCAGAGGCCACAGAAGCCAAGAGGCCCAGAGGCCAGGAGGCCCCAGGGGCCAGGAGGCCACAGGGGCCAGGAGGTCACAAAGGCCAGGAGGTCACAGAGGCCACAGGGGCCAGGAGGCCACAGAGGCCAGGAGGCCACAGAGGCCCGGAGTCCATAGAGGCCAGGAGTCCACAGAGGCCAGGAGTCCACAGAGGCCAGGAGGTCACAGAGGCCAGGAGGCCCCGAGCACAGTCCAGGAGGGCACCCCAGCGCACTCCCCAGTGCAGCCACCTCGCCGCCTTCCACTGGGAGCAGTGGCGGTCAGGAACACCACAGCATGTGAGATGGGACGCTGATGGCAGAGGGACCGCAACCCAGAGAGGCATCGACCCCGGACTGGTGGTCAGGGGGAAGGACTGGCAGAGACCCTCATCCGATCCCCCAAGCCGCAGGAGCAGTAGCACTGCCGGGCTACCGCCGTGGAGACAGAGCGCGGACGCGGCTGGCTCCGAACACACTCCCTCCTGCGTGCACATGCCGTGCAGCCGGAAGTCGCAGGCACGCGACACAGGGAGAGGCTCCGGCCCGACCAAACTCACCGTCACTTGCAGCGTCCGGCTCAGGATGGAGGGGTCCGCGGGCTTCACCAGGAACCTCCCCGGCTGCTCCCCTGGAAGCGCTCCTGTGCACTTCCGGGCCACTGCAGCAGAGAGCGCGCGCCGACGCGGCAGGGCCCCCCCTGCCGCGCACACGTGTAGAGAAACCCGGAAGAAGCACGCTCAGCTGCAGGCGTCATTTCCCTGGAGGCAAAACCGGACCAAGAGAAAGAGGACGAGGTGCACCGGAGGACGGAGTCCACGAGGGGAGCTCCACCGACCGTGCTTCCGGATCCTGAGCTCCGCCATTCCCCTGGAGACTGCACGGACTCAACCGGACCCAGGTACTGTAGGTTCCGATCCATGCAGGACAGGAAACCAACTGATGTGGGAGGGGGACCGCCCCTTTTTTATCTGTAGGTTTCCTGTCCTGAAGGGGGCGGATCCCTCTCTCGTGGGTGCTGTCGTGACGAAAGGAAAAAATTAAATATACTGTACGTCTGGCCTAATTAAGAACATTTCATCCGCCATACAAGTGGTCAGACGCTGAGTCGTTATATTCCTCCCTCCTTCTTAATTAGCCTCGGAAAACTGCTAGATCCTGGCAAGGTTCGCTGTTGACGGGTCGGCCAGATCATAGACCTCCAATCCTCCCTGTCCTGTTCTCGAGACGGTTCGCCGGCATTTCCATAAATTTTTGCCTTTTTAGTGGTGCAGTCAGCAACAGAGGCTCCCATCTATACACCTCCCTCTGATTTCCTCCCCCAGGATGGGCAGCCACATTGCAGAAAAACTCTAAGGTGGGGGTCCGTGAGTTGGGCTTCCCTAAACATACGATCTAACTCCCCCCCAGTAGTAGCGTAGCTAGCGGTGGGGCAGAGGGTGCTGCTGCCCCGGGCCCCGTGCTCAGAGGGAACCCACCCGGAGCTGCAATACCATTAACTATATCAGCGTGCACAGCACGCCGATATAGTTAACCTCTGCGGCAGTGCGGAGGAGACATGATGACAGCGCACACGCAGGACACAGAGTCCCAGCGTGGTGACGTCATCGCTCAGCGCCGGGCAGGGGCGGGCGGGGGGAGCAATTGACCCCCAAGCTGCTTTCCCAGCTATTGTAGAGGGCCAGCCGCCTGCTGCAAAATGTCATTATAACAAACATGGCCACGCACAGTGAATTGCGCGCGGCTGTGTCTCTTGTACTGTGATGTGGCCGGGCACACTGACAGGCGCAGACAGTGCTGACCGGCCGCATAGTACAGGAGCACGGCCGCTCGCAGTGCACAGTGCGTGGCCACGTGTGTTAGAATGACGTCATGCAGCGCGCGCTGCCTCCATCCAGCCGAGGAGCATCAGACAAGGGTTGCGGCTACATCCCAGTGGATAGAAACTGCCTGGGTAGTGGGCGTGACCGGCTTTGTTAGTGGGCGTGGCCATGTTGCCTCCCGTCTACTATAATCATGCAGGCTTCCCATCCCCCTCTCCCCCTGCGCCCCCATCTGGAGGTCTTACCTCGGTCCTCGCTTCTATTATAAAGAACTCCAGGACACCTGGAGTTTATTTCTGTTATCAGCTGCATTGCTGAGGCCCGCCCCTTCTGATCACATGGGCGTGACGTCACCACAGGTCCTTTAGCCCGTGGCATTTACCATCAAAGAAGTCTGTGGCCGTATGGGAGAGAAGAGAAAAGTGTCCCCCAATCATCAAAAGTAAAAAGCCCCCCAGAATGTGTCTGAGTGTATAGGATTGTGTCTATGTGTATGATTATTATTATTATTTATTATTATAGCGCCATTTATTCCATGGCGCTTTACAAGTGAGAGAGGGTATACGTACAACAATCATTAACAGTACAAGACAGACTGGTATAGGAGGAGAGAGGACCCTGCCCGCGAGGGCTCACAGTCTACAGGGAATGGGTGATGGTACAATAGGTGAGGACAGAGCTGGTTGCGCAGTGGTCTACTGGATTGAGGGCTATTGTAGGTTGTAGGCTTGTTGGAAGAGGTGGGTCTTGAGGTTCCTCTTGAAGCTTTCCACGGTAGTGGAGAGTCTGATGTGCTGAGGTAGAGTGTTCCAGAGTATAAGGGATGCACGGGAGAAATCTTGTACGCGATTGTGGGAAGAGGAGATAAGAGAGGAGCAGAGAAGGAGATCTTGTGAGGATCTGAGTTTGCGTGCAGGTAGGTACCGGGAGACTAGGTCACAGATGTAGGGAGGAGACAGGTTGTGCATGGCTTTGTATGTCATGGTTAATGTTTTGAGCTGGAGTCGTTGGGCGATGGGAAGCCAGTGAAGGGATTGGCAGAGTGGCGAGGCTGGGGAGTAGCGAGGGGAGAGGTGGATTAAGCGGGCTGCAGAGTTTATGATAGATTAGAGGGGTGCAAGAGTGTTGTAAGGGAGGCCAGAGAGCAGGAGGTTGCAGTAGTCGAGGCGGGAGATGATGAGGGCATGCACAAATGTTTTTGCAGATTCATGGTTAAAGAAAGCACGGATCCGGGAGATATTTTTGAGTTGTAATCGGCATGAGTTGAAGAGGGCTTGGATGTGTGGCTTGAAGGATAGAGCAGAGTCGAGGCAACGAGCTTGTGAGACTGGGGTGAGTGAGCAACCATCAAGTTTGATGGAAAGGCTTGTTGGAGGAGATGAGTGAGGAGGGGGAAAGACAATGAACTCTGTTTTGTCCATGTTAAGTTTTAGGAATCGTGCAGAGAAGAAGGATGAAATAGCAGACAGACATTGTGGAATTTTGGTTAGTAGAGAGGTAAATTCAGGTTTAGAGAGGTAGATCTGTGTGTCATCGGCATAGAGATGATACTGGAAGCCGTGGGACTCTATGAGCTGTCCCAGGCCGAAGGTGTAGATGGAGAACAGCAGGGGTCCAAGAACTGAGCCTTGGGGGACACCGACAGATAGGGGGCGAGATGAGGAAGTGGTGTGAGAATGGGAGACGCTGAAAGTTCGGTCGGTTAGGTATGAGGAAATCCAAAATAGGGCCAAGTCTGTGATGCCCAGAGATAAGAGAATCTGTAGTAGGAGGGAATGGTCTACTGTGTCGAAGGCAGAGGACAGGTCCAGGAGGAGGAGGATAGAGTAGTGTCGCTTGGCTTTGGCGGTTAGTAGATCATTGGTGACTTTGGTTAGGGCAGTTTCGGTAGAATGATGTGGTCGGAAGCCAGATTGAAGCCGGTCAAAGAGGGAGCAGGAGGAGAGGTATGAGGACAATTCAAGATTGACATGCTGTTCCAGTAGTTTTGAGGCATAGGGGAGAAGGGATATGGGGCGATAGTTTGACACAGAGGATGGGTCAAGGGAGGGCTTTTTGAGGATGGGTGTAATAGAGGCATGTTTAAAGCATGAAGGGAATACACCAGTTGTTAGTGATAGGTTGAAGAGATGGGTTAGGGCTGGGATGAGGACTGCGGTGATGTTGGGGATGAGGTGCGATGGGAGCGGGTCCAGTGCACAGGTGGTTAGATGTGATCTTGAGAGTAGAGTGGAGAGATTGTTTTCTGTCATGGTGGAGAAGCTGGATTTGGAGGAAGAGGGATGAGTAGCTATGATGAGGGGCTGTGGTGATTGTGGGCCAAAGCTTGTTCTGATGTTGTCAATCTTCCGCTTGAAGAAAGAGGCAAAGTCTTCAGCTGAGATGAGAGGAGAGGGAGGTGGTGCCGGAGGACGGAGGAGAGAATTGAAAGTGTTGAATAGCTGTTTAGGGTTGTGAGAGAGAGAAGATATGAGGGATGAGAAGTAGGTTTGTTTTGCAGCAGTGAGTGTGGACTTGAAAGTGGTGAGGGACTCTTTATATGCAATGAAGTGCTCAGTGGAATGAGACCTCTTCCATCTGCGCTCAGCAATTCTGGAAGCCCGTCTTAGTTCTTTAGTCTGCCTTGTGTGCCAGGGTTGCCTGTTGATTGTGCGGGTTTTGGTGTGTGTGAGGGGGGCAGCTGATTCGAGAGCTGCAGAGAGTGTAGTGTTGTATAAAGTTGCAGCGGCATCTGCATCATGTAGAAATGCAATGACTGTGAGGGGGAGAAGGGACTGAGAAAGGGCATGTAAATCAATGTGTTTGATATTTCTGCGAGGGTGTGGAAGTTTGTGATGGGGGTTGCATACTTGGAGAAGAGAGGGAAGAGAATGTGAGTAGGTTGTGGTCAGACAGGGGGAGAGGCAAGTTAGAGAGGATAGATAGGGAACAGAGGCGAGTGAAGATGAGGTCCAGCGTGTGGCCATCTTTGTGAGTAGCTGCAGAAGACCATTGGGTGAGGCCGAAGGAGGAAGCGAGTGTTAGAAGTTTGGAGACAGATGAGTGGGAAGTGTCAATGGGGATGTTGAAATCACCCATGATGATGGTGGGGATGTCAGTGGAAAGGAAGTGTAGTAGCCAGGTGGTGAAATGGTCAAAAAAGGCAGTGGCTGGCCCTGGAGGGCGGTAAATGACAGCCAGCTGAAGGTTGGAGGGGGCGTAGATGCGTACAGAGTGCACCTCAAAAGATGGGAGCGTAACAGAGGGTGGTAGTGCAATTGGTGTAAAGGAGCATTGGTCGGACAGGAGCAAACCAACTCTTCCACCATGCTTGTTACTGGGGCGGGGTGTCTGAGACAGTTGGAGACCGCCATAAGAAAGTGCAGCAGGAGAGGCAGTGTCAGAGGGGGTGAGCCAGGAGAGGCAGTGTCAGAGGGGGTGAGCCAGGAGAGGCAGTGTCAGAGGGGGTGAGCCAGGAGAGGCAGTGTCAGAGATGGTGAGCCAGGAGAGGCAGTGTCAGAGGGGGTGAGCCAGGAGAGGCAGTGTCAGAGGAGGTGAGCCGGGAGAGGCAGTGTCAGAGGGGGTGAGCCAGGAGAGGCAGTGTCAGAGGGGGTGAGCCAGGAGAGGCTGTGTCAGAGGGGGTGAGCCAGGAGAGGCAGTGTCAGAGGGGGTGAGCCAGGAGAGGCAGTGTCAGAGGGGGTGAGCCAGGAGAGGCAGTGTCAGAGGGGGTGAGCCAGGAGAGGCTGTGTCAGAGGGGGTGAGCCAGGAGAGGCTGTGTCAGAGGGGGTGAGCCAGGAGAGGCTGTGTCAGAGGGGGTGAGCCAGGAGAGGCTGTGTCAGAGGGGGTGAGCCAGGAGAGGCAGCGTCAGAGGGGGTGAGCCAGGAGAGGCAGTGTCAGAGGGGGTGAGCCAGGAGAGGCAGTGTCAGAGGGGGTGAGCCAGGAGAGGCAGTGTCAGAGGGGGTGAGCCAGGAGAGGCAGTGTCAGAGGGGGTGAGCCAGGAGAGGCAGTGTCAGAGGGGGTGAGCCAGGAGAGGCAGTGTCAGAGGGGGTGAGCCAGGAGAGGCAGTGTCAGAGGAGGTGAGCCGGGAGAGGCAGTGTCAGAGGGGGTGAGCCAGGAGAGGCAGTGTCAGAGGGGGTGAGCCAGGAGAGGCAGTGTCAGAGGGGGTGAGCCAGGAGAGGCAGTGTCAGAGGGGGTGAGCCAGGAGAGGCAGTGTCAGAGGGGGTGAGGCCAGGTTTCTGTGATGGCGAGGAAGGAAAGTTTATTAGTGATGAAAAGATCATGGATGTAGGATAGTTTGTTGCAGACAGAGCGAGCGTTCCATAGAGCTCCTGTTAGTGGGACTGGAGGAGCGGGGGCTGGGTGGATGGGTATAAGGTTTGCGAGGTTGCGGAAATTTGTGTTAGGTTGTTGATGAGGGTTTAAAGTGACAATAGGGATGTGGTGAGGAGGACCAGGATTTGGAGCAATATCCCCAGCAGTGAGGAGAAGCAGTGAATGTTTTCAAATATGTTTACGCTTCTATGTGACTATATCTGTGTATGTGTCTGTATATATGTGTGTGTGTATGGCTGTACGAAAGTGTCTGTATCTGTATACGGCTGTACGCAAGTGTCTGTATCTGTATACGGCTGTAGACAGGTGTCTGTATCTGTATACGGCTGTAGACAGGTGTCTGTATCTGTATACGGCTGTAGACAGGTGTCTGTATGTGTATACGGCTGTACGCAGGTGTGTGTATGTGTATACGGCTGTACGCAGGTGTGTGTATGTGTATACGGCTGTACGCAGGTGTGTGTATGTGTATACGGCTGTACGCAGGTGTGTGTATGTGTATACGGCTGTACGCAGGTGTGTGTGTATACGGCTGTACGCAGGTGTGTGTGTATACGGCTGTACGCAGGTGTGTGTGTATACGGCTGTACGCAGGTGTGTGTATGTATACGGCTGTACGCAGGTGTCTGTATGTGTATACGTCTGTACGCAGGTGTCTGTGTATACAGCTGTACGCAGGTGTCTGTGTATACAGCTGTACGCAGGTTTGTGTATGTGTATACGTCTGTACGCAGGTGTCTGTATGTGTATACGGCTGTACGCAGGTGTGTATGTGTATACGGCTGTACGCAGGGGTGTGTATGTGTTTGTATATATGTGTGTGTATACGGCTGTACACAAGTGCCTGTATCTGTATACGGCTGTACGCAAGTGCCTGTATCTGTATACGGCTGTACGCAGGAGTGTGTATGTGTATACGGCTGTACGCAGGGGTGTGTATGTGTATACGGCTGTACGCAGGGGTGTGTATGTGTATACGGCTGTACGCTGGGGTGTGTGTGCATACGGCTGTACGCAGGGGTGTGTATGTGCATACGGCTGTACGCAGGGGTGTGTATGTGTATACGGCTGTACGCAGGGGTGTGTATGTGTATACGGCTGTACGCAGGGGTGTGTATGGAGCTGTAGGCCCATCATACTGTGTATAGGGGAGGTGTAGAGGTATCATACTGTGTATAGGGGAGGTGTAGAGGTATCATACTGTGTATAGGGGAGGTGTAGAGGTATCATACTGTGTATAGGGGAGGTGTGGAGGTATCATACTGTGTATAGGGGAGGCATAAGGGCTTCATACTGTGTATACGGGAGCTATGGACACATCATACTGTGTATAGGGGAGGTATAAGGGCTTCATACTGTGTATAGACGAACTGTACATGGGAGGGACATTATTAAATGTTAAGTGGACACTTAGGAACCATTATTGTTATAGGGGCACTCAGGGTATTGTGACCGTCAAAGGCACACTGGGGGAATTATTACTTTCTAGGAACAATATGTGGGCAATTTTCTAGGGCACTTACACAGGTCATTGATAATTTCTAGGGGGGAATGTTACCATTTAGAGGGCACAAATTTAGGCATTTTACCATGTAAAGGGCACAGTGGTGGCATTAATATGTGGAGGCACAGTGGTGGCATTAATATGTGGGAGGAACAGTGGTGACATTATTATGTGAGGGCACAGTGGTGGCATTACTATGTGGGGGCACAGTGGTGACATTACTATGTGAGGGCACAGTGGTGGCATTATGTGGAGGCACAGTGGTGGCATTATTATGTGGGAGGCACAGTGGTGGCATTAATATGTGGGAGGAACAGTGGTGACATTATTATGTGAGGGCACAGTGGTGGCATTACTATGTGGGGGCACAGTGGTGACATTACTATGTGAGGGCACAGTGGTGGCATTATGTGGAGGCACAGTGGTGGCATTATTATGTGGGAGGCACAGTGGTGGCATTATTATGTGGGAGGCACAGTGGTGACATTACTATGTGAGGGCATAGTGGTGGCATTACTATGTGAGGGTACAGTGGTGGCATTATGTGGGAGGCACAGTGGTGGCATTATTATGTGGGAGGCACAGTGGTGGCATTGTTATGTGGGAGGCACAGTGGTGGCATTACTATGTGGGGGCACAGTGGTGGCATTATTATGTGGGAGGCACAGTGGTGACATTATGTGTGGGCACAGTGGTGGCATTACTATGTGGGGGCACAGTGGTGGCATTATTATGTGGAGGCACAGTGGTGGCATTATTATGTGGAGGCACAGTGGTGGCATTATTATGTGGGGGCACAGTGGTGGCATTATTATGTGAGGGCACAGTGGTGACATTATTATGTGAGGGCACAGTGGTGGCATTATTATGTGGAGGCACAGTGGTGGCATTATTATGTGGGGGCACAGTGGTGGCATTATTATGTGAGGGCACAGTGGTGGCATTACTATGTGGGGGGCACAGTGGTGGCATTAATATATGGAGGCACAGTGGTGGCATTACTATGTGTGGCAGTAAGAGGAGTCGGTTTTTGTGCCTCACAACAGGTGCAATAATAGGGACACACAACAGCAGTGGCTCAGTATTGGGCGACGGCAGGATGAGGAGTTTGTGCAGGTTGGGATTAGATGGGGTTCGGTGCCAGAAGTGTGAGAAGTGAAATGTGCCTTTGTTGTAATTTCTGTAGATGAGTTGTGGCTGGAAGAAGTTGTCATGTCGGTCTGGACCAGATGGAAAACACAGAAAAGGTAAACAACTCCATCCGAAAGAACGTCATCTGTAAGTCACCATCTATAACTGCACTGTGATCTCTTGTATGTGCTGCAGCACCGATATCTACCACTATATAGTCACCATATAGCGGTAATATCAGTGTCATCTGCTAAGGGTCCACTATACCCACGATTAGTCTGCGCCACCGTAGTTATCATGGTGACCTGGTAAGGGGCCCACTCTGATGTTTTGCCCTCCCTGAGCTGAAACCTTAGCTACGCCACTGCCCCCCAGTCAATGGCCACAGTGTGGTTCAGTGTACTCACTATCATTGGCTCAAAGGAGGGTGATGGAGGCTGGGGATGTGGGTTAACCTTGGAAGAAGTGTCAAAAAGATCTGCATCAAGCTACATCTTGGCTTGGTTGTGGGTGATGTCCTTGTCCTAGGTTGTTCCCTAAAATAACAGGTGTGGGGTGGCTGTCCATGAGTCTCACTTCGATCTCTCCCTGGTCAGTTTCCCAGTCCAACTGCACAAATGTCAGAGATGTCAGAGCGGTGGCCACCAGCCAGGGAGGTGGTCACTCAGCAGCCTGGGAAAGAATGTTCTGGGGGAACAATATCTGAGCTGACTAGTGTGATGGAAGACCCAGTCTCTTGAAGTCCTTGGGCCTGTATATCACCGACTGTCACGAAACGGGGGGTAGGAAGTGGAAGTTACAGCCCCCTTTTCCACCACCCGACAGACCGAGCACATGACGCGCTCTCTAGCGCCACTCTTATAGTCAGGCCAATTATGGAATTGCCCGACAATAAGCAAGGAGGCCGCTATTCTACTATGCCGATGATTGAAGGGTTCCCGGTGAGAGTAAGGTATATATTCCCCCGACCTCTGCGGACGGAATATACCTAAACCTCCCCCAGATCTCACTGGTCGCCCCCAAAATAATCCTTGGCATAAACTCGCTGCCACCAATCGATTACGATAACTATTACACCGAGCACACAGACGTGGAATTCAGGATCGAAATAACACAACAGCCCAAGATTAAATTATATATTTTAATCGGCCTAAGGCACACTAGATACTACAATATATACAATATGAAATTCACAGAAAATATATATTATATATATATATAGGTCAGAGTACATTTAAGGTACGTTATGGATCACAAGCAGGCGTACAGATCAAGCAGTTACCTTATGCGTCTGGCTACAGGGGGGCGCCATTCAACCAGGGTTTCATGGACTTCCTCACATGTGTATCGGACACCTGGCCCCCGAGTAAAGCCAAACCAAGAATGTTCCCACTGTCTTTATCAAACTGGCTACAATCCATGTCCCCTCCCCTTTTGATGACCTCGCAGGGGTGTACGGCCCCACCCCTGTCTTGAGTCTAAAATAATATCCCAAACTGATTATTGGCCATAACTTTGCCTGGGAATGTCGTAGGCGGACGACAATGCTTTCATATTTACAGTTATGATTTTATCTTCACAATGATAGGACACATGATTAGTCTGCTGGTACCCCACTGGCCAATATCAAGTTTGGGATAGCTACAGAGGTCTCACACCTATATAAAATATGTGCTGGAATCTTCAAAATGCCTGGATGCGATATTTCTGCTTGACATGTTTATAGGAAGAACAGCTCATGAGATATTAAACATTTATTCCTGGTGCCTGTCTGTCTCAGGTGTACAGGATACCCCTAATTAGTTTGTAACTTCTTCTGCAGAGTCACAGAGGGGGGTCTTCCTTCCCGTTATTGTTCTCAAGGCCTAAACAGCTCATCTAATTTCCATATCATAGGAGATTGCCTTTTGGTCACACCACTGCTAACAGACAATTTCCTCCAGTTAATTAGCATACTGATTGAAGCCTCCTTAGACCTTAGGTACCTTGACAAGATGGCAGCTATAGGAATATGGCTTCATAGCTCAGAATATATCCCTATTTCCTCACACCGACCGTGACTGGCTGGATGGGGCAATGAAGGTTGGCTTGGGTAGGGTTTCTGACCGGGTAAATCACTTACTCCGCTGCTTTTGTAGTCAGGGGGTAGCTTCCTCCATACCCTAATGGCTCGCCTCTGCAGAAGTTGACTGGCTGGGTCAGCAGGCGGAATCCAGGCATAGGGCCCTTACTTTGTAGACAATCTTTGTCCATACATCCAAGGCACACGCACATATAACAGTGTCATGGATTGGGCAACTCACAGGCCCTGTTTGTAAACCTTTATCCTCATGGGACTTTTGCTGAGAAGTGGGATAGTCCTGCTTGAGTAGCTGGTAATAGGCTAACTGGAGCTCCCAAAATTGATTCAAGTACATAAACCCACTCTTAGGCCCCCTTCACACATCTGTGTCTCTGGTACGTGTGACGTCCTGTCATGTAGAACTATTGAAGGGTCTCCATCCCCCTCCTGTCCACCATCAGCCAGAGATCGTCATGACGATTATCTGATTGGCCTGGAAGCTTAAGGTATTTATGACTTTGGGTGATGGTAGAAGAAAAGCCAAAAGCTGCAGAGAAAGACAATTCTTTGTAATATTGGCGGGAAAACTCCCAAAGCAGGTTTTGAAGTGCAACTTTAATGCTAGAAAGATGAAAAACACATTGCCAGAATCCCTGCGTCGTGCGGAACCCAGCGCACCGTCTCACCTGACGGGGAGATCGTCAGAATCTTGACCAATTAGTATTGGCCACTAAAATTGTGCTAGAGGCGTTGTGTTTGGTATCAATGTAACTGTAAAATCGAGATATTAAATATGACGCTAATATCTTTCACCTGTGTGACCCAGGAGCAAAGATATGAAAAACCCTAGAATTATGGAACTCTGTGAACATCAGAGCACAGCCCACAAGAGACCATAAAATGATGTCACAGAGTAAGGGGGGCTACCTAATGTATAATAGGAACAGCTTCGTTCTGGGGGCAGTCAGCACGAGGAGGGCATCATGAAGGGTGATGCTGGCCGATTCTAACATCTCTTGGAGCCCCTCCCTCCATAAGCAGACGTCACTTCTATGGCAGAAGTTTAGTAAGTTTCACGTTTATACCTTTTATTTTAATGTAACTGTTATGCCGTAATGTGTATTGTTCCCTTTTGTAAATTCCTGTATATTCTTTAAACACTGCCTATTTTCGGATTAAATATATAAAAATTTAAGAGTTTCTTTCCTTATGCTTTATATACGAATCCAAAACCCCGAAGGGCCTTATGCTATCTGAAACGGGTTCCCAGCTACCTGTAGAAAGTCTGGGTGGTGGCAGCGTAATTGTTATTGCATAGAATTATTGGAGTGCTATCATTAAGGGTACCGAGGTATATAAATATTCCATTAGCAGGAATCAGAGATATACATTTACCCTTGCTGTGAGACCTCCAATATTTGGCATTATCAGCTCAGCAGCCTCATCTTATGCATTGTCCTGCAGTACCAAAAGTGGCCTGCAGACAAGGGGGGCGCTAGAGAGTAGTCGTGTGTAACAAATCAGTGAACAGCTGCGGATTTCTGAGGGACTTCCCCGGCTGTTCGTGACAAATTGGTGGCAAGCGGTGGGATATATAAAGCATTAGTGATCTGGTTTGAGCAATCATCCCTGTCACTGACAGCTACAGCGATTTGGAGGGTGGGCTCCAGCGCACCTTTGACCAGTGGATCCAAGGACTGTCCGTTACAACCTTTGAGGAGTTAAAGGACCTCATGGTGAAGGACCAACTCCTACATGTCTGTCCTGTGGAGGTTCGACAGTTTGTTATGGACCGAGAGCCCAAGGAGGCCTCAAAAGCAGCCCAGATTGCCGACGCCTATGTGGCCAACCGTGCATCGGAGGTGCGGAAGCCGTCCACCACTAGCTGGAAAGGGGGTAAGATGACAACTACAACCACCCCTGCCCCTACCAGCCGACCTCCCGTAGGTCCTGTTTCATCCACCAGTGCCCGGCCCACCTCTGACACTCGCAGGTGTTTTTCCTGCAACCTGCCTGGACACCTCAGCTCTGGTTGCCCAGAGAGGCAGAAGAGGAACCCCACATCCAAGGCCCAAGGGCCCACTGGAACTGTCCTTTTGGCAAGGAAGGCGGGTGGTAGGGCCTGCGAAAACCTACACCCCGTCACCGTAGGCGGAACCCCCACTGTGGGGCTCAAGGACACTGGGGCCGACAGAACACTGGTCCGCCCTGAACTGGTACCCCCTGAAAACTTTATCCCGGGAAAACTCCTGACTGTCGCCTTGGCGGGGGGTGTCCACCACTCCTTCCCAATGGCCCTGATTCCCCTCGACTGGGGTGCTGGGAGAGGGTTGAGGGAAGTGGGGGTGGATGAACATCTACCAACCAATGTTTTATTGGGGACTGATCTGGGGCGATTAGTTGCACAATTTCTCCCTGATGATCCTCCCGAATCCAAAAAGTCATGTGATACAAATGTTGTTGATCAGTCATGTGATGCAAATGTTGTTAAATCATGTGATGCAAATGTTGTTGATAAGTCATGCGACCCGAATGCGGATACCCAGAACGTAATTACAAATGTTGTGCATGGTAATAATGTGGAGATTTGTACAGGGGAACTCAGCCATGCCACGCGGCAGGGTGACGTGGCTGAGGACGACCCCAAGGTAGCAAGTGTCTGTGCTGACAGAGATGGAGGCAGACATGAGAACCACGAGGACAGTGGTCAAATGCAGCTGAGCAGTGTCACAGCGGACAGTGACACAGCCAGTAGTACCTGTCAGGCTGATGGGGAAGAGTGGTTATTCCCCGGGGAGACAGCCTTCATCGGTGCTGTCACCCGCAGTCAGAGTGCCCAGAACGCAAATGAAACCCTGCCTTCTGACACCTCTTCACCCAGAGGGATAACGGAACTGGTGATGGACCCAGAGCAGGTCCCAGAGGGTCCCGGTGAGGTTGGAACCTTAACGTCACTTTTGGCTGCCTCTAGCCAAGAGTTTCAGGTGGCTCTACGAACTGATGCCAGTCTAGAGACGTTAAGGGACCTCGCAGAGAAGCCCTCCTCCGAGACCGATAAGGAGAGGGTATTCTGGGACCAGGGAAAGTTGTACCGGGAGACAATTCCCTGTAACCCCCAACAAGAGTGGCTGAAGGAAAAACAGCTGGTGGTGCCTCACCGCTTTAGGAGTGAGTTGCTGCGGATTGCCCCTGAGATCCCACTCGCCGGACACTTGGGGGTTAGCAAAACCAAGGCCCGGCTGTCTCACCACTTCTATTGGCCCAAAATGGGGACAGATGTTGCCAACTACTGCCGCTCCTGTATCACATGCCAAAGAGTGGGAAAGTCAGGGCCTGCTCCCAAAGCTCCCCTGATCTCTTTGCCGGTGATAGAGGAGCCTTTCCAGAGGGTCGCTGTGGACATTGTCGGGCCTCTGGCCGTCCCCAGCAGCTCTGGAAAACGGTTCGTCCTTACTGTGGTAGACTATGCTACCCGGTATCCGGAGGCAGTGGCTCTGTCCTCAGTTAGAGCCGATAAGGTGGCAGATGCCCTCTTGACCATATTCTCCCGAGTAGGATTTCCCAGGGAGATGCTTACCGACCAGGGGACTCAGTTCATGTCTCGTCTAATGGAGGCTCTCTGTAAGAAAATGCAGGTGCGGCATCTGATATCAAGCGCTTATCACCCACAGACCAATGGTTTGTGTGAGCGATTTAATGGTACACTTAAGCAGATGCTTAAGATGCTGGTTGAGTCACATGGACGCGACTGGGAGCGGTATCTCTCACACCTGCTGTTTGCCTACAGAGAGGTACCACAGGCCTCAACGGGGTTTTCCCCCTTCGAGCTCCTGTATGGCAGACGAGTCCGGGGGCCTCTTGGTCTGGTAAGGGAATCCTGGGAAGAGGAACTGAATTCCCCAGAAGTGTCCGTTGTGGAGTATGTCATTCGGCTCCGTGACAAAATGCAGTCAATGACGCAGATGGTGCATGAGAATATGGCGCAAGCCCAGGCCAGCCAGAAGCGATGGTACGACCAACACGCTCGAGAGCGGGTGTATGAAGTGGGTCAGAAGGTGTGGGTCCTGGTCCCAATGACCCAGAACAAGCTTCAGGCGGCCTGGGAGGGTCCATACCTGGTGCATCAGCGCCTCAATGACGTAAACTATGTGGTCACCATCGACCATGCCAGGAAGAGGCAAAAGGTCTTCCATGTCAACATGATGAAAGCTCATCATGACAGGGAAGCCTTTGCTCTTCCTGTGTGTAGTCTTCCCGAGGAAGGCGAAAGTGAAGTCTTGGTGGACTTGCTCGCCTCAGCCCGGGATGGAGGGTCTATCGAGGAGGCGGCATTCAACCCACAGCTATCCTTGGACCAAAAGTCCCAGCTGCGGGAGGTATTCCGGCCCTACCTGATGACCTTCACGAATGTCCCAGGGAAGACATCCCTAGCCACCCACCAGGTGGACACAGGGAGTCATTCCCCAGTTCGTCAACCCCCATACCGTGTCTCCCTAGAGGTACAAAAGGACATAAAAAGGGAGATCGATGAAATGCTAGTCCTGGGAGTGATCCAGAGGTCCAAAAGTGCATGGGCCTCGCCTGTAGTCTTGGTTCCCAAAAAGGACCGGACAACCCGGTTTTGTGTGGACTACAGGAGGCTAAATGCAATCACAGCACCCGATGCGTACCCAATGCCACGCATCGACGAGTTACTGGATTGCTTAGCCGGGGCCCAGTACCTGACCATCATGGACCTGAGTCGAGGGTACTGGCAGATTCCTATGTCCAAGGAAGCACAGGAAAGGTCCGCCTTCATCACCCCATTCGGGCTGTATGAATCCCTCGTCATGCCCTTTGGCATGAGAAATGCTCCTGCCACTTTCCAGCGATTGGTCGACCAGCTGCTCGAGGGACTAGGAGGGTTTGCAGTAGCTTACCTGGATGACATTGCCATCTTTAGTCCCACTTGGGAGGAACACCTGGGGCACCTGGAGCAGGTGCTCAGGCGGATCCAAAGCGCTGGTCTGACTATAAAGCCAGGGAAGTGTCAGATCGGCATGACGGAGGTACAGTACCTTGGACACAGAGTGGGTGGCGGGACCCTGAAACCAGAGCCAGGGAAGGTTGATGCCATCACCTCCTGGCCTACCCCCAAGTCAAAGAAGCAGGTGATGTCCTTCTTGGGTACGGCAGGGTACTATAGGAAGTTCGTTCCTAACTATAGTGCTCTTGCTAAGCCGTTGACGGACCTCACCAAAAAGAAGCTACCGCAAGTAGTCACCTGGACAGATGACGGTGAACGGTCCTTCAGGGCACTAAAAGCTGCCCTCGCCAATTCCCCAATCCTACAAGCCCCGGACTTCACCCGACGGTTCATAGTTCAGACAGATGCCAGTGCGTTTGGCCTTGGTGCAGTACTCAGCCAGGTAAATGGGAAGGGAGAAGAGCATCCGGTGATGTTTCTCAGCCGCAAGCTCTTACCCCGGGAAGTGGCCTACGCCACTGTGGAGAAGGAGTGCCTCTCTATAGTGTGGGCCCTGCGGAAACTGCAGCCCTACCTATATGGACGCAACTTCACCATAGTGACAGACCACAACCCTCTCAGCTGGCTACATCGGGTGGCCGGCGACAATGGTAAGCTACTGCGGTGGAGCTTGGCACTACAGCAGTATGACTTTACCATTCAACACAGGAAGGGTGTTGAGCATGGCAACGCTGATGGGCTGTCCCGGCAGGGGGATGCCAGCGAGGTAGGCTTAGGAGACGATTGGCAAATCAATCTCCCATGCTACCTCAAAAAGGGGGAGGTGTCATGTAGAACTATTGAAGGGTCTCCATCCCCCTCCTGTCCACCATCAGCCAGAGATCGTCATGACGATTATCTGATTGGCCTGGAAGCTTAAGGTATTTATGACTTTGGGTGATGGTAGAAGAAAAGCCAAAAGCTGCAGAGAAAGACAATTCTTTGTAATATTGGCGGGAAAACTCCCAAAGCAGGTTTTGAAGTGCAACTTTAATGCTAGAAAGATGAAAAACACATTGCCAGAATCCCTGCGTCGTGCGGAACCCAGCGCACCGTCTCACCTGACGGGGAGATCGTCAGAATCTTGACCAATTAGTATTGGCCACTAAAATTGTGCTAGAGGCGTTGTGTTTGGTATCAATGTAACTGTAAAATCGAGATATTAAATATGACGCTAATATCTTTCACCTGTGTGACCCAGGAGCAAAGATATGAAAAACCCTAGAATTATGGAACTCTGTGAACATCAGAGCACAGCCCACAAGAGACCATAAAATGATGTCACAGAGTAAGGGGGGCTACCTAATGTATAATAGGAACAGCTTCGTTCTGGGGGCAGTCAGCACGAGGAGGGCATCATGAAGGGTGATGCTGGCCGATTCTAACATCTCTTGGAGCCCCTCCCTCCATAAGCAGACGTCACTTCTATGGCAGAAGTTTAGTAAGTTTCACGTTTATACCTTTTATTTTAATGTAACTGTTATGCCGTAATGTGTATTGTTCCCTTTTGTAAATTCCTGTATATTCTTTAAACACTGCCTATTTTCGGATTAAATATATAAAAATTTAAGAGTTTCTTTCCTTATGCTTTATATACGAATCCAAAACCCCGAAGGGCCTTATGCTATCTGAAACGGGTTCCCAGCTACCTGTAGAAAGTCTGGGTGGTGGCAGCGTAATTGTTATTGCATAGAATTATTGGAGTGCTATCATTAAGGGTACCGAGGTATATAAATATTCCATTAGCAGGAATCAGAGATATACATTTACCCTTGCTGTGAGACCTCCAATATTTGGCATTATCAGCTCAGCAGCCTCATCTTATGCATTGTCCTGCAGTACCAAAAGTGGCCTGCAGACAAGGGGGGCGCTAGAGAGTAGTCGTGTGTAACAAATCAGTGAACAGCTGCGGATTTCTGAGGGACTTCCCCGGCTGTTCGTGACACGTCCGTTTTTCACACGTAACTACTGGCATGTGTAGACCCATTAAAGAAGTGGTTCACCCAAATTTATTATTGGCCACAACGATACTTTGTTGAGAAACAAGATGTCTCTCAAATACCTTGTGTTGGTAATAGTGCCTGTGAGTGGCGCTATTGCAGTCCGCTCTTCCTCCATCGCCTGACCCCTGGGCTCCATGACCTCGTGGATCCGGTGATGTCACGTCGACTTCCTGCTAACCTGACATCACCGCGGCCGGCCTGTCTTTGTGGGTCACTGCTCTGCTACCTGGGACAGTCACTACGAATACTGGGTTAAGCCTTTGGGCTCAGTAATACCTCAGCTGTTTTTCAGGAGTTCATAAGCGATATCTTCAGAGATGTCCTCTACTCTTGTGTGGTGAAGTACCTTGATGATATACTGGTTTTCTCGCCAGACATAACTTCCCAAGAAGGAATGTTCGCCAACTCCTGCAATTCTAAAATGACTTTGCCTTCTGGCATCAAAGCACTGCAACAGTTCTTAGGATTGGCAAGCTACTACTGCCAGTTTATCCCTCATTTTTCGGCTCTGGCTTCTCCAGTTGCACCAATGATTCACAAAAGCTGCAAATCCAAAGATTTGGCCTATGAAGGCAATCATTGCTTTTCCTTCCGTAAAATAAGCCTTCTCCTCTGCTCCCAAGCTTCAAAGTCCCATCATTAATAAACAATTCTTTCTGGATGTGAAAGCTTTTCCTGGGGGGGGGGAGGGGTTGACACGCAAAAATATTCCTCCGGTGGAATGGTTTCTTGTGTTTTTTTTCTTCAAGGCCACTGATCAAAAGAACCTCACCTACCTGCAGTCCGCACAAAGGCTGAATCAGAGGTATATTTTTGCAACTATCTTTCTAAAAAAAAAAATAAATTCTATATATAAAAAATAATTATACATTTTTTATGTTTTATATAAAAATACAAATTAATACATACTTATATGTGTATTTTCTCCAATCATGTTCGTGTATGTAGTTATTGTACAAAAAAATATTTATACAAAAAATTCTTACAATTTTTTTTATTTTTTATAAATAAAAGATTTTTTTTAGAAACAATAATTTTATCTGGTCTTACTTAAGAACACATTTATATTTGTATCGTCATTTATTCAATTTTATACCGCTGAGGATTTATTTTAAAGCATATTTTGATTTCAACCTTGTTCTGCATATTTATATAGTTATATATTTAGATATTTACATGTTTTTTCCTGATATTTATACTTCTTTTTTATTAATCCCTAAAATACGGTTTAAACTTGATGTGTTTTTTTACGCGCGTCGGATTAAGCCCAAATTGTATCTTGCAATTATCCATAGTGGAGGCGTAACTGCCTGAGTCATCTAGGACAACTGTATCTATTAGGTGGACACCCAGGGGAGCATCGTGAACCCGTGCTCCAGAAAAATACTCCATTGGTAAAACAAGTGCTGCCAGCGCAGGCTTGGGGAACGGAACTTACTGCTGCTTCTAAATATTTGGACTGTGTGCCACACAGAGATTCTACAACAGAGATCCCCCGAGTATCTGAAGTCAGACCAGGTAACTTGTACCGAACACATGCTAAGGGTGCACGGTGTATTGTGGCATCCCTGCTTTACCCCTGGTTATCTTTGCAGGATTTACAGGGAGCGCGGGGAGGTCTCATAGTATAGAAGGCTCGATATCTCCAACCGGTCAGCTCCATATGGGAGCATTAATTGACTTTTAGCACATGTAAAGTTTAAATTACCCGGGCAGCAAATGACCACCTTGAACTTTTACAAATCTGTACGATTTTACTTTTCAAGATCTATTATTGATATTGATGGAAATTTATCAGACATTGGACAGCTAAAAAACAGCATTTTCTCAAAGTTTTTTTGTAAAAATTCAAATAGGTTTTTTTAACACTTTTTTAGGGATTTTTTTCCTGCGACCGTTAGCCGCAGTACATAGTAGGCTATTAAATATATTCTATCAGCCGCCGGCCGAGGCCTTATTTGTGAGCACTTATATTTTATCTCTGGCGTTAGAGTTCAACTCCTTTTTTTCTCTCACGAGGATATTTGTAAATGTTGATATGTGGCATCACCAAATCTAGATCTGGGATGCTCTGAGGAATTCAGAATAGGAGGTTTTGGATACCAAGGAGTCTGGAAAAGAAATATGGTCCAAAAAATTGTATCAATCATTGACCTAGACAGAAAACTGTCAACAAGTGGAGATTTTAGACAAATTATATATATTCGCACTAGTCTGGTCTATAAATCCAAAGTTAAAAACGCTTGCTACAATTTTTTTTTACTTAAACCATTGGTCGATATGGAAACCTGCCTTGTGTACTGTACCGGCACACTGGCTGCAGTAGTTCCATGTGCACTTCGTGGGGCATAGGAACAGCACAAATACATATAATGCGCTCATCTGAACGAGCCCTTAGGAATCTAATCGTAGCCTGTCAGGAGGATTGACATTTAGATGACTCTAAACCCTGCACTATGACAATGACCCTAACCATACCAGTAAACCCACTAATCAATGGCTGGGGAAAGATGAAATGAAAGACCTTTGAAAGACTAGGTCAAAGCTTTATTCTAAATCCCATAAAGATGCATTGGCTCGATGTAAGATTTCCTGTGCATGACATCAATGGGAAAGAAGGAAACAAAATACCCGTAGATCAGCAGAGAGGACAAATTGCACTTATTTAAGATTTTGCCTAAAATATTCATAAACTAATATTTGGAAACCAACAGTAGAAAAAAACATAAGTGACGTATAATAAAACATTTGCAAGTCCTTCATGTTTTGGACTTGCTCCTAGCTTAGGCGGCTTACATACACTAATGCAGGATACTGAATATATTGCTAATTTCAAGGGGGGGTTTATTCAATTCCATCACTTTTATCCTTATACACCATTTGAATGAAGATCAAAACAGATACATACATAGTTACATACATGTTTATTTTATCCTTATGTCCACAATTATTGTCCCCAAAAGGATCCATGTTACAGATGACACCAGGTAAATGAAATTTAGGTGCTTGGCAGCTTCATTGTATGCAATAAAAAAAAAGTTTAATCTCTACAAATAACATTATTGACTTGTAAAAAAGATAAAATATTTTTACTTTAATTTCTTTGTAAAACATTTTTCATATTAAACATCAAAACAGATTCCCCTGTGTGTGACTTCTCTGATGAGTATGAAGCTTGTCTTTGCTAATAAAGCATTTTCCACATTCGGAGCAAGAATACGGCTTCTCTACTGTGTAACTTCTCGGATGTTTTACCTGAAATGATTTGTGTAAAGAAACATTTTCCACAATCTGATTGTGAGCTCTCTTATGTCTGACAAAACTTGATTCATATATAAAACAGATCCCACATTCACTACATGTAAATGGCTTCTCTTCAGTGTGATCTCTTTGATGATCACTTAGCAGAGCTTCAGTATTAAACAGTTTCCCACATTCTGAACATGAATATGTCTTTTCTTCTGTGTGCATTTTCACATGAGAAATATGATCTGTTTTACTCAATAAAGATTTTCCACACTCTGAACAAGAATACGTCTTTTCTTCTGTGTGCATGTTTACATGAGAGAGAAGATTTGCTTTATTCAAAAAACATTTTCCACATTCGGAACATGAGTATGTATTTCCTGTGTGAATTCTCTCATGCACAGTCAGACTTGATTTATGTTTAAAAACTTTCTCACATTTTGAACATGAATACAGATTATCTCCAATGTGAGTTCTGTGATGTGCAACAAGATGTGATTTTAACATAAAACATTTCCCACATTCTGAACATGAAAACGGCCTCTCCCCTGTGTGACTTCTCTGATGTTTAACAAGAAGAGATTTTACAATAAAACATTTCCCACATTCTGAACATGAATACGGCTTTTCTCCTGTGTGAATTCTCTTATGCGTTATACAATGTGATTTTTTTGTAAAACATTTCCCACATTCTGAACATGAATACGGCTTCTCTCCTGTGTGAGTTCTCTTATGTATATCAAGACGTGATTTTATAATGAAACATTTCCCACATTCTGAACATGAATACGGCTTTTCTCCTTTGTGAATTTTCTCATGTTTAGTAAGGCTTGACTTTTGTGTAAATCTTTTCTGACATATTGAACATGAATATGGCTTTGCTCCTGTGTGAATTCTCTGATGTATAACAAGATTTGATCCCATAATAAAACGTTTCCCACATTCTGAACATGAAAACAGCTTCTCTCCTGTGTGAATTCTTTGATGTTTAACAAGGTTAGATTTTTTTGAAAAACATTTACCACATTCTGAACATGAATATGACATCTCGCGTCTGTGACTTTTCTCATGTACAACAAGATTTGATTTGCTTGTAAAACATTTTCCACATTCTGAACATGAATACGGCTTCTCTCCTGTGTGAATTCTTTGATGTAGAACAAGAGTTGATTTGCTTGCAAAAGGTTTCCCACATTCTGAACATGAATACGGCTTCTCTCCTGTGTGAATTCTTAGATGTGCAAGAAGAGTTGATTTTACTTTAAAACATTTCCCACATTCTGAACATGAGTACGGTTTCTCTCTTCTATGACTTCTATTGTATTTACCAGGATCTTCTCGATGTACATTAAAGGTAACAAGGTTTTCTCCTGAGGACTGACACAGGTTATCTTCATCTGTTACATTATATTCTAGCGATAAGATGACATTTCCTCCAGAATGAGCATTTACGTTTTCTGTTAGAGATAAAAATAGATTATTACTTTTTTACATCACAGCTAAGACAAACTTACATACATTCATATTAGACTGGAATAACACTTGTCATGTTTTATGCAGGTTTTGAGCCAAAACTCCTGAGCCCATTTGATACATGGCACTTGCGATGTGACCTACATGTACATCAAATTTTGGTAAGGGATCAATAAATGTTTGAGTAATAGCGCCCAAAAATTGACAGCTTAATTTCAATTACTCACCTCTTCTTCTACTAAAGAAATTTTATAAACCCAAATTGGTTACAGCAAATAATCCATTTTGATTCCTTTACTCCTTACTGGTTAAACCTTTTGTTTTATAATGGTATAATGGTTTGAAACACTTTTGGATTTTCAAACCTCACACACAAAGTGCCATGCGAAAATATTTACCCCCTTATGTCACACTACCAGATACAGGGAGAGACAAAGACCCATTGCTCCAAGAACCAGGCTTACCCTGAGAGGGGTGTGACTAATTTCCTACCTAATCTTCACCAGAGCCTCTGATGGTGAGGTTGGATTTACCTGACAATAGGCACCAGGTACCACTCCAGGGCAGCTCCTGGTTGTCATGCGCCACTAAGGGGACTGGTCGGCACAATGCGAGACTAGAGGAAGGGAGTTCCTGCCACTAAGGAAGGATAGGGAGGAACAACCCCTCAAACTTACTCTGAGCAACACTGAGTTCCCTGATGTACCTAGATGTGTTCTTTCAACCCATGCAGTGATCAGGTTCCTTTCCCTATCCTTCCTTGAACACAACCCGGACTAGTGTGCAGGGCAGAAGGAACACTAGTCTCGCTCTAGGTTAAAGACACAGAGGATAAGACAGGCAGGTGTAAAAAAAGCAGCAATCATACAAACCACACCAGACTACAGGAAGGAGTAAAGGGAACATATAAGTGAAGGAATAAAGGTTGGGGAGACCCCAAACAAACTTTCAAGCAGCAATCTCTGGCTACAGCTGCCTAAATGACTTTGACCACAGCTCACAACTCCAAACCAAGGCCTAGATATATCACAGCTATGACTGGCAACTTCCTAAGGTAAAAGGAGAGTATTCATAACAGAAGAGTGGAAAAATCGTAACAGCTGAGATAACCCAGGATGAAATGCCATAAGGAGTCCAAACGAACTGCTTAAGCCTTACAGCATTGGACCAAGGAGACGATGCTCAGCTAACATGAAAGCAAAGCAGATTCAACCTGTGCAAGTGTGTGTGCAACCATGCTGTTGTGAATGTCATCCAAGTGGGTGCTGGTGTGGAGCTCCCTGGCCAGGAATGGTAATGAAACAGTCTGAATCTGTGACTCAAACAGGTGGTGGAATTAATTAGGAATTCAAGAAGTCCTATTGCAGATCAGCCTAGTGTATTTAGGAGAGCACTTTCTGCCTGGGGGCCGCCGGTGATGTATGTTTCCTTCTGCTTCTAAAGATGGCTGGAAGTTTTCCCTTTAATTTCTCCCATTTATTCTGTGCCTGAATCTACTCCAGATAAGTTCACTAGTTTCTGTTCCCTAATTGCTGAAATTACAGTGAAGGGTGTTTCTGCTTATTCCATTTGGTTCTGTGTTTGGTTTCTTGTATGTGAGAATCTGTCTCTCTGCTTTTGTGAGCAGGGCAGTTCCTCCAGCAAGAAAGGGAGCTTGCTCCCTGTTCATGTTTGGATTATTTTCACTTTAGAATATTGTTTGTTCTGTGATTTTTTTTCTTTGCATTATATCTGCAGTTCTGTTTTAAGTGTCTGGCACAAGAGTACCTGATATAGTGGGGGAGAGACCGTGTAGTCTTAGTATTTTTTTCCTATCAGGAGTTTGGTATTTTTTGCTGGCTGCAATCAGTTATCTGTCCTGTTCTATCTAGTAAGTTGGGCCTCACCTTTGCTGATCTATATTTTCTGTGTATTGTGTTTTCTTACATCATCGTTGTTGCATGTTGGGGGCTTGCTATTCCTTTGGGGACTGCTCCGAGGCAAGTTAGGATTGCTCATACCTATCTTTGAGGTGTTGCAAGTTTCTCCGGCAGTGACGAGGTGTTTAGGTGTGTTAGGAACATCCCACTGCTACTGCTGTCCGATAGATAGGGGATTGTGGTCAGCTTAGTTTCCAACTACTCTTGTGGTTTTGTTTTTTCTTTATCAATGGGATTTTTTGTGATTGTCCATAGTTACCAGTTCATAACACAATGCGCTGCAATCTCCTGAAACCTGAAATAGAGAGAACCACTTTCTGTCAGGCTACCCCTGTGACAGCTTGGCATTTTTGGTGTTTTTTCTTTCCCACAACCAGGAATTTCATAATTTTTTTATAGAATTTACATCAGTTCATGTAAAAAAACATGCCTACAACTGTGAACGTTTGTTTTTCTTTTTTATCATGAAGCAAGCTACAACCAGGACAAAAAGAATTGAAAATTTTAGTGTGCATAAGTATTCACCTCCCTAAAGTTAGTACTTTGTAGAGCCTCCTTTTGCAGCAACTACAGCTGAAAGTCGGTTTGGATAAGTTTCTATGAGATTTCCACATCTTGCCACTAGGAGCGGTTTTGCCTTGAGGAATGGGCAAAAATCCAACTCCTTCCAGTGAGCTGTTTCCTCTGGTGAACTGCAATCTTCAAGTCCGACCACAAATTCTCCATTGGATTAAGATCTGGGCTGTGACTTGGCTGCTCCAATACATTTACACGTTTCCCCTTATGCCCCTCGAGTGTTGCTTTAGCAGTAGCTTTGGGTCATTGTCTTGTTGGAAGGTGAACCACCGTCCAGTCTCAAATCACTGACAGACTGAAAACAGACTGAGGTGATGTGGGCACTAGAAAGTGACTTTAGCGATACCGGTCTATGTGCTGTGGTGATCCAGCTTCTGGTGAATTTCTCTATGCTATTCTAGTGCTTTGTAGAAATACTCTTGTTTGATTATTTCCTCCCTTTTCTTTATTTCCTCCTGAGCACGTTTTGTCTATACCTCGGAGAGGGATTGCTGTGAGCTTGTTTTTGGGTCCCCCAGTCTGTCTTTCTGTGTGGGATTTTCTAATCCAGTCCCGGCTCTCTCCTAGTTTGGGGGTGAGGGGGTATTAGACCTAGGGCTGATCGGGAATCTAGGCTAAGCTGGCGGTCCAGACCTCGCCACCATCGGGCATACCTCTGGAATAAGGGACAGTTAGGGCCCCCGAGTCTGATGGCCAGTTTAAAAGTCCTATTCCCAGTTTCTAAGTCACTCCCGTGATACTGGTCCTTGCTTCCCCAGTAACAGGGGCAGCACAAAAAAGACCCATGTAAACCAGCTCCCAGAGGAGACCGGCTCATCTTCCATGATCATCAGTGCACATTCAGAGAAAGGCAAAATCATTACATAAAGACGTGGTCAAAATTGCTGGTCCCCCTCGTTTAATAAAATAAAAACTCACAATGGTCACAGAAATAACCTGAATCTGACAAAAGTTATGATAAAAAATTTATAAAAATGAACAAATGAAAGTCAGACATTGCTGCTATTTTGATTCCACTCATGAAACAGACCTGGACAGAAATGATGGTTCCCATGAAACTATTGTGACAATAGAGACATGTTAAGTCAAGGTGTTAGCATCACAGGTGTCCACAATGTTGTATTCAGTTCGTGGTCCTGTATATAGGGATATATACATACAGATACTCACTGTGCTGTTTGGTGACATGGTGTGTACCACACTCAACATGGACCAGAAAAAATGAAGAAAAGGAGTTGTCTCAGGAGATTAGAAAGAAATTATAGACAAGCATGTTACAGGTAAAAGGTAAGACCATCTCCAAGCAACTTGATGTTCCTGTGACTACAGCTGCACATATAATTCAAAAATTTAAGATCCATGGGACTGTAGCCAACCTCCCTGGATGTGGCCAGAGGAGGTAAATTGATGACAAATTATACAATAATATGAATGGTAACAAAAGAGCCCAGAAAAACGTATAAATAGATTAAAGGTGAACTTCAAGCTCAAGGAACATCAGTGTCAGATCGCACCATTTGTTCTTGTTTGAGCCAAAGTGGTCTTCATGGAAAACGACCAAGGAGGACACCATTCTTGAAAAAAATCATAAAAAAGCCAAACTGAAATTTGCCAAACTACATGTTGATAAGCCACAAAGCTTCTGGGACAATGTCCCATGGACAGATGAGACAAAAATGGATCTTTTTGGCAAGGCACATAAGCTCTATGTGCACAGAGGGAAAAATGAATCATATCAAGAGAAGAGCACAGTCCCTACTGTGAAACATGGAGGCGGCTCGGTTATGTTCTGGTGCTGTTCTGAAGTGGCTTCTATGAGCCCTGACCTAAATTGTATTGAGCATTTTGGAAAGAGCTGAAACGTCTGGAAAAGGCAACGTTCAACCACTAGACACAAGGAGCAGTTTACTCTTGAGGAGCGGCCAAAATACATGTCGAGAGGCGCAGAAGTCTCACTGACAGTTACAGGAATCATCTGATTGCAGTGATTGCCTCAAAAGGTTGTGCAACAAAATATTAAGTGAAAAAGGGAAGGAGGAGGAAGAGGGGGAGGAGGAGGAGGAAGAGGAGGGGGAGGGCGCCATAATTTCTGTCCAAGCCGATTTCATGAGTGGAAGCAGAAAAGCAGCAGTGTCTGACTTTCATTTGTTCATTTTCATAGATTTTATTATTTATTACATTTGTCAGATTCAGGTTATTTCTGTGACCTTTGTGGGGTTTTCTTTTATTAAACGAGGGACGAGGGGGACTAACAAATTTGACCACGTGTATAACAAAAGTCATACTAAAAGGTAATAGTAGATGTGTGTAAGAACAGCCTCAGACAATAGTACGATTCTACGACATCTGCTAGTGCCGACCACAAAAAACAACCACAATGACCACGAAGAAAGATCAGAAGTCTCCACTAACCTGGTGATATAGACAGCCGGCGCTCCTCCACCACAACGTCCGAGTACAGATCCCGGAGTCCTTCTACATAATCCCACTCCTGCATAGAGAAATACACAGCGACGTCCTGACACCGGAGAGGAACCTGACAACCAACGAGACCGACATCACCCAGAATCCTCCAGTGTACGCCGTATAATCTCCCAGAATCCTGTAGTGTACACTGTGTAATCTCCCAGCAGTCTCCTCTCCTCATCCCCCAGAATCCTCCAGTGTACACTGTATAATCTCCCAGCAGTCTCCTCTCCTCTTATCCCTCAGCATCCTCCAGTGTACACTGTATAATCTCCCAGCAGTCTCCTCTCATCACCCAGAATCCTTCAGTGTACACTGTATAAACTCCCAGCAGTCTCCTCTCATCACCCAGAATCCTTCAGTGTACACTGTATAAACTCCCAGCAGTCTCCTCTCATCACCCAGAATCCTCCAGTGTACACTGTATAATCTGCAAGCAGTCTCCTCTCCTCTCATCCCCCAGAATCCTCCAGTGTACACTGTATAATCATCCAGCAGTCTCCTCTCATCCCCCAGAATCCTCCAGTGTACACTGTATAATCATCCAGCAGTCTCCTCTCATCCCCCAGAATCCTCCAGTGTACACTGTATAATCTCCCAGCAGTCTCCTCTCATCCCCCAGAATCCTCCAGTGTACACTGTATAATCTCCCAGCAGTCTCCTCTCATCCCCCAGAATCCTCCAGTGTACACTGTATAATCTCCCAGCAGTCTCCTCTCATCCCCCAGAATCCTCCAGTATACACTGTATAATCATCCAGCAGTCTCCTCTCATCCCCCAGAATCCTCCAGTGTACACTGTATAATCTCCCAGCAGTCTCCTCTCATCCCCCAGAATCCTCCAGTGTACACTGTATAATCATCCAGCAGTCTCCTCTCATCCCCCAGAATCCTCCAGTGTACACTGTATAATCTCCCAGCAGTCTCCTCTCATCCCCCAGAAACCTCCAGTGTACACTGTATAATCTCCCAGTAGTCACATCTCATCCCCCAGAATCCTCCAGTGTACACTGTATAATCTCCCAGTAGTCACATCTCATCCCCCAGAATCCTCCAGTGTACACTGTATAATCTCCCAGCAGTCTCCTCTCCTCATCCCCCAGAATCCTCCAGTGTACACTGTATAATCTCCCAGCAGTCTCCTCTCCTCATCCCCCAGAATCCGCCAGTGTACACTGTATAATCTCCCAGCAGTCTCCTCTCATCCCCCAGAATCCTCCAGTGTACACTGTATAATCTCCCAGCAGTCTCCTCTCATCCCCCAGAATCCTCCGGTGTACACTGTATAATCTCCCAGCAGTCTCCTCTCATCCCCCAGAATCCTCCAGTGTACACTGTATAATCTCCCAGCAGTCTCCTCTCATCCCCCAGAATCCTCCAGTATACACTGTATAATCTCCCAGCAGTCTCCTCTCATCCCCCAGAATCCTCCAGTATACACTGTATAATCTCCCAGCAGTCTCCTCTCATCACCCAGAATCCTCCAGTGTACACTGTATAATCTCCCAGCAGTCTCCTCTCCTCTCATCCCCCAGAATCCTCCAGTGTACACTGTATAATCATCCAGCAGTCTCCTCTCATCCCCCAGAATCCTCCAGTGTACACTGTATAATCATCCAGCAGTCTCCTCTCATCCCCCAGAATCCTCCAGTGTACACTGTATAATCTCCCAGCAGTCTCCTCTCATCCCCCAGAATCCTCCAGTGTACACTGTATAATCTCCCAGCAGTCTCCTCTCATCCCCCAGAATCCTCCAGTGTACACTGTATAATCTCCCAGCAGTCTCCTCTCATCCCCCAGAATCCTCCAGTATACACTGTATAATCATCCAGCAGTCTCCTCTCATCCCCCAGAATCCTCCAGTGTACACTGTATAATCTCCCAGCAGTCTCCTCTCATCCCCCAGAATCCTCCAGTGTACACTGTATAATCATCCAGCAGTCTCCTCTCATCCCCCAGAATCCTCCAGTGTACACTGTATAATCTCCCAGCAGTCTCCTCTCATCCCCCAGAAACCTCCAGTGTACACTGTATAATCTCCCAGTAGTCACATCTCATCCCCCAGAATCCTCCAGTGTACACTGTATAATCTCCCAGTAGTCACATCTCATCCCCCAGAATCCTCCAGTGTACACTGTATAATCTCCCAGCAGTCTCCTCTCCTCATCCCCCAGAATCCTCCAGTGTACACTGTATAATCTCCCAGCAGTCTCCTCTCCTCATCCCCCAGAATCCGCCAGTGTACACTGTATAATCTCCCAGCAGTCTCCTCTCATCCCCCAGAATCCTCCAGTGTACACTGTATAATCTCCCAGCAGTCTCCTCTCATCCCCCAGAATCCTCCGGTGTACACTGTATAATCTCCCAGCAGTCTCCTCTCATCCCCCAGAATCCTCCAGTGTACACTGTATAATCTCCCAGCAGTCTCCTCTCATCCCCCAGAATCCTCCAGTATACACTGTATAATCTCCCAGCAGTCTCCTCTCATCCCACAGAATCCTCCAGTGTACACTGTACAATCTCCCAGCAGTCACCTCTCATCCCCCAGAATCCTCCAGTGTACACTGTATAATCTCCCAGTAGTCACATCTCATCCCCCAGAATCCTCCAGTGTACACTGTATAATCTCCCAGCAGTCTCCTCTCGTCATCCCCCAGAATCCTCCAGTGTACACTGTATAATCTCCCAGCAGTCTCCTCTCATCCCCCAGAATCCTCCAGTGTACACTGTATAATTTCCCAGCAGTCACCTCTCATCCCCCAGAATCCTCCAGTGTACACTGTATAATCTCCCAGCAGTCTCCTCTCCTCATCCCCCAGAATCCTCCAGTGTACACTGTATAATCTCCCAGCAGTCTCCTCTCCTCATCCCCCAGAATCCTCCAGTGTACACTGTATAATCTCCCAGCAGTCTCCTCTCATCCCCCAGAATCCTCCAGTGTACACTGTATAATTTCCCAGCAGTCACCTCTCATCCCCCAGAATCCTCCAGTGTACACTGTATAATCTCCCAGCAGTCACCTCTCATCCCCCAGAATCCTCCAGTGTACACTGTATAATCTCCAAGCAGTCTCCTCATCCCCCAGAATCCTCCAGTGTACACTGTATAATCTCCCAGCAGTCACCTCTCATCCCCCAGAATCCTCCAGTGTACACTGTATAATCTCCAAGCAGTCTCCTCAGCACCCAGAATCCTCCAGTGTACACTGTATAATCTCCCAGCAGTCTCCTCTCATCCCCCAGAGTCCTCCAGTGTACACTGTATAATCTCCCAGCAGTCTACTCTCATCCCCCAGAATCCTCCAGTGTACACTGTATAATCTCCCAGCAGTCTCCTCTCATCACCCAGAATCCTCCAGTGTACACTGTATAATCTCAAAGCAGTCTCCTCTCATCCCCCAGAATCCTCCAGTGTACACTGTATAATCTCCCAGCAGTCTCCTCTCATCCCCCAGAATCCTCCAGTGTACACTGTATAATCTCCCAGCAGTCTCCTCTCATCCCCCAGAATCCTCCAGTGTACACTGTATAATCTCCCAGCAGTCTCCTCTCATCCCCCAGAATCCTCCAGTGTACACTGTATAATCTCCCAGCAGTCTCCTCTCCTCACCCAGAATCCTCCAGTGTACACTGTATAATCTCCCAGCAGTCTCCTCTCATCCCCCAGAATCCTCCAGTGTACACTGTATAAACTCCCAGCAGTCTCCTTTCATCCCCCAGAATCCTCCAGTGTACACTGTATAATCATCCAGCAGTCACCTCTCATCCCCCAGAATCCTCCAGTGTACACTGTATAATCTCCCAGCAGTCTCCTCTTATCCCCCAGAATCCTTCAGTGTACACTGTATAATCTCCCAGCAGTCTCCTCATCCCCCAGAATCCTTCAGTGTACACTGTATAATCTCCCAGCAGTCTCCTCTCATCCCCTAGAATCCTCCAGTGTACACTGTATAATCTCCCAGCAGTCTCATCTCCTCTCCCAGAATCCTCCAGTGTACACTGTATAATCTCCCAGCAGTCTCATCTCCTCTCCCAGAATCCTCCAGTGTACACTGTATAATCTCCCAGCAGTCTCCTCATCCCCCAGAATCCTCCAGTGTACACTGTATAATCTCCCAGCAGTCACCTCTCATCCCCTAGAATCCTCCAGTGTACACTGTATAATCTCCCAGCAGTCTCCTCTCATCCCCCAGAATCCTCCAGTGTACACTGTATAATCTCCCAGCAGTCTCCTCTCATCCCCCAGAATCCTCCAGTGTACACTGTATAATCTCCCAGCAGTCTCCTCTCATCCACCAGAATCCTCCAGTGTACACTGCATAATCTCCCAGCAGTCACCTCTCATCCCCCAGAATCCTCCAGTGTACACTGTATAATCTCCCAGCAGTCTCCTCTCCTCATCCCCCAGAATCCTCCAGTGTACACTGTATAATCTCCCAGCAGTCTCCTCTCCTCATCCCCCAGAATCCTCCAGTGTACACTGTATAATCTCCCAGGAGTCACCTCTCATCCCCCAGAATCCTCCAGTGTACACTGTATAATCTCCCAGCAGTCACCTCTCATCCCCCAGAATCCTCCAGTGTACACTGTATAATCTCCAAGCAGTCTCCTCATCCCCCAGAATCCTCCAGTGTACACTGTATAATCTCCCAGCAGTCACCTCTCATCCCCCAGAATCCTCCAGTGTACACTGTATAATCTCCAAGCAGTCTCCTCAGCACCCAGAATCCTCCAGTGTACACTGTATAATCTCCCAGCAGTCTCCTCTCATCCCCCAGAGTCCTCCAGTGTACACTGTATAATCTCCCAGCAGTCTACTCTCATCCCCCAGAATCCTCCAGTGTACACTGTATAATCTCCCAGCAGTCTCCTCTCATCACCCAGAATCCTCCAGTGTACACTGTATAATCTCAAAGCAGTCTCCTCTCATCCCCCAGAATCCTCCAGTGTACACTGTATAATCTCCCAGCAGTCTCCTCTCATCCCCCAGAATCCTCCAGTGTACACTGTATAATCTCCCAGCAGTCTCCTCTCATCCCCCAGAATCCTCCAGTGTACACTGTATAATCTCCCAGCAGTTTCCTCTCATCCCCCAGAATCCTCCAGTGTACACTGTATAATCTCCCAGCAGTCTCCTCTCCTCACCCAGAATCCTCCAGTGTACACTGTATAATCTCCCAGCAGTCTCCTCTCATCCCCCAGAATCCTCCAGTGTACACTGTATAAACTCCCAGCAGTCTCCTTTCATCCCCCAGAATCCTCCAGTGTACACTGTATAATCATCCAGCAGTCACCTCTCATCCCCCAGAATCCTCCAGTGTACACTGTATAATCTCCCAGCAGTCTCCTCTTATCCCCCAGAATCCTTCAGTGTACACTGTATAATCTCCCAGCAGTCTCCTCTCATCCCCCAGAATCCTCCAGTGTACACTGTATAATCTCCCAGCAGTCTCATCTCCTCTCCCAGAATCCTCCAGTGTACACTGTATAATCTCCCAGCAGTCTCATCTCCTCTCCCAGAATCCTCCAGTGTACACTGTATAATCTCCCAGCAGTCTCCTCATCCCCCAGAATCCTCCAGTGTACACTGTATAATCTCCCAGCAGTCACCTCTCATCCCCTAGAATCCTCCAGTGTACACTGTATAATCTCCCAGCAGTCTCCTCTCATCCCCCAGAATCCTCCAGTGTACACTGTATAATCTCCCAGCAGTCTCCTCTCATCCCCCAGAATCCTCCAGTGTACACTGTATAATCTCCCAGCAGTCTCCTCTCATCCCCCAGAATCCTCCAGTGTACACTGTATAATCTCCCAGCAGTCTCCTCTCATCCCCCAGAATCCTCCAGTGTACACTGTATAATCTCCCAGCAGTCTCCTCTCATCCCCTAGAATCCTCCAGTGTACACTGTATAATCTCCCAGCAGTCTCCTCATCCCCCAGAATCCTCCAGTGTACACTGTATAATCTCCCAGCAGTCACCTCTCATCCCCCAGAATCCTCCAGTGTACACTGTATAATCTCCCAGCAGTCTCCTCTCATCCCCTAGAATTCTCTGGTGTACACTGTATAATCTCCCAGCAGTCTCCTCTCATCCACCAGAATCCTCCAGTGTACACTGCATAATCTCCCAGCAGTCTCCTCTCATCCCCCAGAATCCTCCAGTGTACACTGTATAATCTCCCAGCAGTCTCCTCTCATTCCCCAGAATCCTCCAGTGTACACTGTATAATCTCCCAGCAGTCTCCTCTCCTCATCCCCCAGAATCCTCCAGTGTACACTGTATAATCTCCCAGCAGTCTCCTCTCATCCCCCAGAATCCTCCAGTGTACACTGTATAATTTCCCAGCAGTCACCTCTCATCCCCCAGAATCCTCCAGTGTACACTGTATAATCTCCCAGCAGTCACCTCTCATCCCCCAGAATCCTCCAGTGTACACTGTATAATCTCCAAGCAGTCTCCTCATCCCCCAGAATCCTCCAGTGTACACTGTATAATCTCCCAGCAGTCACCTCTCATCCCCCAGAATCCTCCAGTGTACACTGTATAATATCCAAGCAGTCTCCTCAGCACCCAGAATCCTCCAGTGTACACTGTATAATCTCCCAGCAGTCTCCTCTCATCCCCCAGAGTCCTCCAGTGTACACTGTATAATCTCCCAGCAGTCTACTCTCATCCCCCAGAATCCTCCAGTGTACACTGTATAATCTCCCAGCAGTCTCCTCTCATCACCCAGAATCCTCCAGTATACACTGTATAATCTCAAAGCAGTCTCCTCTCATCCCCCAGAATCCTCCAGTGTACACTGTATAATCTCCCAGCAGTCTCCTCTCATCCCCCAGAATCCTCCAGTGTACACTGTATAATCTCCCAGCAGTCTCCTCTCATCCCCCAGAATCCTCCAGTGTACACTGTATAATCTCCCAGCAGTCTCCTCTCATCCCCCAGAATCCTCCAGTGTACACTGTATAATCTCCCAGCAGTCTCCTCTCCTCACCCAGAATCCTCCAGTGTACACTGTATAATCTCCCAGCAGTCTCCTCTCATCCCCCAGAATCCTCCAGTGTACACTGTATAAACTCCCAGCAGTCTCCTTTCATCCCCCAGAATCCTCCAGTGTACACTGTATAATCATCCAGCAGTCACCTCTCATCCCCCAGAATCCTCCAGTGTACACTGTATAATCTCCCAGCAGTCTCCTCTTATCCCCCAGAATCCTTCAGTGTACACTGTATAATCTCCCAGCAGTCACCTCTCATCCCCCAGAATCCTCCAGTGTACACTGTATAATCTCCCAGCAGTCTCCTCTCCTCATCCCCCAGAATCCTTCAGTGTACACTGTATAATCTCCCAGCAGTCTCCTCTCATCCCCTAGAATCCTCCAGTGTACACTGTATAATCTCCCAGCAGCCTCATCTCCTCTCCCAGAATCCTCCAGTGTACACTGTATAATCTCCCAGCAGTCTCCTCATCCCCCAGAATCCTCCAGTGTACACTGTATAATCTCCCAGCAGTCACCTCTCATCCCCTAGAATCCTCCAGTGTACACTGTATAATCTCCCAGCAGTCTCCTCTCATCCCCCAGAATCCTCCAGTGTACACTGTATAATCTCCCAGCAGTCTCCTCTCATCCCCTAGAATCCTCCAGTGTACACTGTATAATCTCCCAGCAGTCTCCTCATCCCCCAGAATCCTCCAGTGTACACTGTATAATCTCCCAGCAGTCTCCTCTCATCCCCTAGAATTCTCTGGTGTACACTGTATAATCTCCCAGCAGTCTCCTCTCATCCACCAGAATCCTCCAGTGTACACTGCATAATCTCCCAGCAGTCTCCTCTCATCCCCCAGAATCCTCCAGTGTACACTGTATAATCTCCCAGCAGTCTCCTCTCATTCCCCAGAATCCTCCAGTGTACACTGTATAATCTCCCAGCAGTCTCCTCTCATTCCCCAGAATCCTCCAGTGTACACTGTATAATCTCCCAGCAGTCTCCTCTCATCCCCCAGAATCCTCCACTGTACACTGTATAATCTCCCAGCAGTCACCTCTCATCCCCCAGAATCCTCTGGTGTACACTGTATAATCTCCCAGCAGTCTCCACTCATCCCCCAGAATCCTCCAGTGTACACTGTAAAATCTCCCAGCAGTCTCCTCTCATCCCCCAGAATCCTCCAGTGTACACTGTATAATCTCCCAGCAGTCTCTTCTCATCCCCCAGAATCCTCTGGTGTACACTGTATAATCTCCCAGCAGTCTCCTCTCATCCCCCAGAATCCTCCAGTGTACACTGTATAATCTCCCAGCAGTCTCCTCTCATTCCCCAGAATCCTCCAGTGTACACTGTATAATCTCCCAGCAGTCTCCTCTCATCCACCAGAATCCTCCAGTGTACACTGTATAATCTCCCAGCAGTCTCCTCTCATCCCCCAGAATCCTCCAGTGTACACTGTATAATCTCCCAGCAGTCTCCTCTCATTCCCCAGAATCCTCCAGTGTACACTGTATAATCTCCCAGCAGTCTCCTCTCATTCCCCAGAATCCTCCAGTGTACACTGTATAATCTCCCAGCAGTCTCCTCTCATCCCCCAGAATCCTCCACTGTACACTGTATAATCTCCCAGCAGTCACCTCTCATCCCCCAGAATCCTCTGGTGTACACTGTATAATCTCCCAGCAGTCTCCACTCATCCCCCAGAATCCTCCAGTGTACACTGTATAATCTCCCAGCAGTCTCCTCTCATCCCCCAGAATCCTCTGGTGTACACTGTATAATCTCCCAGCAGTCTCCTCTCATCCCCCAGAATCCTCCAGTGTACACTGTATAATCTCCCAGCAGTCTCCTCTCATCCCCCAGAATCCTCCAGTGTACACTGTATAATCTCCCAGCAGTCTCCTCTCATCCCCCAGAATCCTCCAGTGTACACTGTATAATCATCCAGCAGTCACCTCTCATCCCCCAGAATCCTCCAGTGTACACTGTATAATCTCCCAGCAGTCTCCTCTCATCCCCCAGAATCCTCCAGTGTACACTGTATAATCTCCCAGCAGTCTCCTCTCATCCCCCAGAATCCTCCAGTGTACACTGTATAATCTCCCAGCAGTCTCCTCTCATCCCCCAGAATCCTCCGGTGTACACTGTATAATCTCCCAGCAGTCTCCTCTCATCCCCCAGAATCCTCTGGTGTACACTGTATAATCTCCCAGCAGTCTCCTCTCATCCCCCAGAATCCTCTGGTGTACACTGTATAATCTCCCAGCAGTCTCCTCTCATCCCCCAGAATCCTCCAGTATACACTGTATAATCTCCCAGCAGTCTCCTCTCCTCATCCCCCAGAATCCTCCAGTGTACACTGTATAATCTCCCAGCAGTCTCCTCTCATCCCCCAGAATCCTCCAGTATACACTGTATAATCTCCCAGCAGTCTCCTCTCATCCCCCAGAATCCTCCAGTGTACACTGTATAATCTCCCAGCAGTCTCCTCTCATCCCCCAGAATCCTCCAGTGTACACTGTATTATCTCCCAGCAGTCTCCTCTCATCCCCCAGAATCCTCCAGTGTACACTGTATAATCTCCCAGCAGTCTCCTCTCATCCCCCAGAATCCTCCGGTGTACACTGTATAATCTCCCAGCAGTCTCCTCTCATCCCCCAGAATCCTCCAGTGTACACTGTATTATCTCCCAGCAGTCTCCTCTCATCCCCCAGAATCCTCCAGTGTACACTGTATTATCTCCCAGCAGTCTCCTCTCATCCCCCAGAATCCTCCAGTGTACACTGTATAATCTCCCAGCAGTCTCCTCTCATCCCCCAGAATCCTCCAGTGTACACTGTATAATCTCCCAGCAGTCTCCTCTCATCCCCCAGAATCCTCCGGTGTACACTGTATAATCTCCCAGCAGTCTCCTCTCATCCCCCAGAATCCTCTGGTGTACACTGTATAATCTCCCAGCAGTCTCCTCTCATCCCCCAGAATCCTCCAGTGTACACTGTATAATCTCCCAGCAGTCTCCTCTCATTCCCCAGAATCCTCCAGTGTACACTGTATAATCTCCCAGCAGTCTCCTCTCATCCCCCAGAATTCTCTGGTGTACACTGTATAATCTCCCAGCAGTCTCCTCTCATCCCCCAGAATCCTCCAGTGTACACTGTATAATCCCCTAGCAGTCTCCTCTCATCCCCCAGAATCCTCCAGTGTACACTGTATAATCTCCCAGCAGTCTCCTCTTATCCCCCAGTGTACACTGTATAATCTCCCAGCAGTCTCCTCTCCTCTCATTCCCCAGAATCCTCCAGTGTACACTGTATAATCTCCCAGCAGTCTCCTCTCATCCCCCAGAATCCTCCAGTGTACACTGTATAATCTCCCAGCAATCTCCTCTCATCACCCAGAATCCTCCGGTGTACACTGTATAATCTCCCAGCAGTCTCCTCTCATCCCCCAGAATCCTCTGGTGTACACTGTATAATCTCCCAGCAGTCTCCTCTCCTCATCCCCCAGAATCCTCCAGTGTACACTGCATAATCTCCCAGCAGTCTCCTCTCATCCCCCAGAATCCTCCAGTGTACACTGTATAATCTCCCAGCAGTCTCCTCTCATCCCCCAGAATCCTCCAGTGTACACTGTATAATCTCCCAGCAGTCTCCTCTCATCCCCCAGAATCCTCTGGTGTACACTGTATAATCTCCCAGCAGTCTCCTCTCATCCCCCAGAATCCTCCAGTGTACACTGTATAATCTCCCAGCAGTCTCCTCTCATCCCCCAGAATCCTCCAGTGTACACTGTATAATCTCCCAGCAGTCTCCTCTCATCCCCCAGAATCCTCCGGTGTACACTGTATAATCTCCCAGCAGTCTCCTCTCATCCCCCAGAATCCTCCAGTGTACACTGTATAATCTCCCAGCAGTCTCCTCTCATCCCCCAGAATCCTCCAGTGTACACTGTATAATCTCCCAGCAGTCTCCTCTCATCCCCCAGAATCCTCTGGTGTACACTGTATAATCTCCCAGCAGTCACCTCTCATCCCCCAGAATCCTCCAGTGTACACTGTATAATCCCCCAGCAGTCACCTCTCATCCCCCAGAATCCTCCAGTGTACACTGTATAATCTCCCAGCAGTCTCCTCTCATATCCCAGAATCCTCTGGTGTACACTGTATAATCTCCCAGCAGTCTCCTCTCCTCATCCCCCAGAATCCTCCAGTGTACACTGTATAATCTCCCAGCAGTCTCCTCTCATCCCCCAGAATCCTCCAGTGTACACTGTATAATCTCCCAGCAGTCTCCTCTCATCTCCCAGAATCCTCCAGTGTACACTGTATAATCTCCCAGCAGTCACCTCTCATCCCCCAGAATCCTCCAGTGTACACTGTATAATCTCCCAGCAGTCTCCTCTCATCCCCCAGAATCCTCCAGTGTACACTGTATAATCTCCCAGCAGTCACCTCTCATCCCCCAGAATCCTCCAGTGCACACTGTATAATCTCCCAGCAGTCTCCTCTCATCCCCCAGAATCCTCCAGTGTACACTGTATAATCTCCCAGCAGTCACCTCTCATCCCCCAGAATCCTCCAGTGTACACTGTATAATCTCCCAGCAGTCACCTCTCATCCCCCAGAATCCTCCAGTGTACACTGTATAATCTCCCAGCAGTCTCCTCTCATCCCCCAGAATCCTCCAGTGTACACTGTATAATCTCCCAGCAGTCTCCTCTCATCCCCCAGAATCCTCCAGTGTACACTGTATAATCTCCCAGCAGTCTCCTCTCATCCCCCAGAATCCTCCAGTGCACACTGTATAATCTCCCAGCAGTCTCTTCTCATCCCCCAGAATCCTCTGGTGTACACTGTATAATCTCCCAGCAGTCACCTCTCCGGTCAGCAGCTCGGTGATCTTGTTGGTGAGGTGGAGGATCTTCTCAGGTGTCGGGGAGTGCGGGGCTTCTGTGTTGCGGCTCTGGATCTCGCTCCGTCCTCCACACAGATGGGGGGTCACACACTCCCCAGACGTCGTCTTCACCACCATTTGCTCCTGTATACAGTGAGAGACGGTGATCACCACATAGATTCTAATAATCCTCCATCTTTTCAGTCACTCCTGTTATAATAACCCCTTATCGACCTCTGACGCACCGTATGTGTCATGGCGGCATTCAGTTCCCGCAGCGCTGGTGACCGGAGTCACTGAAATGTACCCAGAGCTGCAGCTACATGATGACCTGTAGTTGAACCCGGGGGGGGGGGGGGGGTCTAGTTTTAAAAATTGGGTCACTTGTGGGACAGCTCCACTCTTTAGGCACCTCAGGGGGTCTCCAAACGCAACATGGCGTCCGCTAATAATTCCATTCAATTTTGAAGTCAAATGGCGCTCCTTCTCTTCTGAGTCCTGCTGTGCGCCCAAACAACTGATTTCCACCACATTAGGTATCTGCATACTCATGAGAAATTGCACAATAAATTTTATGGTGCAATTTTTCCTGATACCTTTGTGAAAAAAAAGCTACCTCGTCGAAGTAACAATTTTGTGGTAAAGAGATTTTTTTTTTTATTTTCACGGCTGAATGTTATAAACTTTTGTAAAGCTCCCAGGGGTTCAAAGTGCTCACCAAACATCTAGATAAATTCCATGAGGGGTCTAGTTTTGAAAATTGGGCCACTTGTGGGGGAGTTCTATTGTTTAGGCACCTCAGAATGTCTCCAAAGGCAACATGGCGTCCGCTTACGATTCAAGGCAATTTTGCTTCTAAAAATTCAAATAATGCTCCTTCCCTTCCGAGCTCTGCTGTGCGCCAAAACAATTGATTTCCACCACATATGAGGCATCAGCGCACTCAGGACAAAATGCACTATAAATTTTATGGTGCATTTTTATCCGTACCCTTGTGAAAATGCTAAATTTTATGGTTAAAGTAACATTTTTGTGTACAAAAAATAAATTTTTCATTTTTTTACTTACTTATTTTGGTTTATGCGACGCACCTAAAGGGTTAATAAACTTCTTGGATGTGGTTTTGAGTAGAGTGAGGGGGGGGCAGTTTTTACACTGGGGTCACGTTGGGGTATTTTCTGTCGCATAGGTTTCTCAAATCACTCGAAATGTGATGTGGTACCTAAAAAAAGTTTAAGTAAATTTTATTGCAAAAATGAGAAATTGCTGATGAACTTTGAACCCTTCTGACTTCCTAACGAAAAAAAAATGTTTTGAAAATTGCGCTGATGTTAAGTGACATGGGGGAAATGTTATAGAGTAACGATTTTGTGTGACATCTCTCTCAGATTTATGGGCATAAAATTTCAAATTTTAAAAATTACAAAATTTTCGCCAAACTTCTAATTTTCACAAATAAAACACAAAACTACTGGCCTAAAATTACCACTTTCATGAAGTACAATATGTTACGAAAAAACAAACAAACAGTCTCAAAATCGCCAGGATCTGTTGAAGCGTTCCAGAGTTATTCCCTCATAAAGGGACAATGGTCAGATTTGCGCAAAATGGCCGAGTCAGGAAGGTGAAAATAGGCTGGGGGCTGAAGGGGTAGAGAGAAGTGTGATCTCTCGGGAGATTCTCACCTTTCCCTTTAACAAGTCGATCATCTCTAGGGTGAGGAGCCATATCCGTGCAGCCATGTTGCTTTTGTCCTCGTCTACCCTTGTGGGGTCATTTTTCCTCCTGACGTCCTGGTCCTGATCCTTCTGCCCCTCCATGTACTCCCACTCTTCCATGGAGAAATAGACAGCGACATCCTGACACCTGATAGGAACCTGACAGACATATACCCACATTACCCAGAATCCTCCAGTGTACACTGTAGAATTTCCCAGCATTCCCTGCACTCACCTCTCCGGTCAGCAGCTCCGTCATCTCTCTGGTGAGGTCTAGGATCTTCTTCTCAGGCATCGGGGGGTGCGGGGCGTCTGTGATGGGGCGCTCATTACTGCTCCGTCCTCCGGATACGTGGGGATGAATGATGGGGGCCGCACAGTCACCTGTCGTCTTCTCCACTATTGTGTAATCCTGTGTAAGGAGAGATGCTGGTGAGTATTAGGCCTCATTTACACCTGCCTGTCTCCAGTGTGTGGAGGCCATTGTCACACCTGCCTGTCTCCAGTGTGTGGAGGCCACTGTCACACCTGCCTGTCTCCAGTGTGTGGAGGCCACTGTCACACCTGCCTGTCTCCAGTGTGTGGAGGCCATTGTCACACCTGCCTGTCTCCAGTGTGTGGAGGCCATTGTCACACCTGCCTGTCTCCAGTGTGTGGAGGCCATTGTCACACCTGCCTGTCTCCAGTGTGTGGAGGCCATTGTCACACCTGCCTGTCTCCAGTGTGTGGAGGCCATTGTCACACCTGCCTGTCTCCAGTGTGTGGAGGCCACTGTCACACCTGCCTGTCTCCAGTGTGTGGAGGCCACTGTCACACCTGCCTGTCTCCAGTGTGTGGAGGCCACTGTCACACCTGCCTGTCTCCAGTGTGTGGAGGCCATTGTCACACCTGCCTGTCTCCAGCGTGTGGAGGCCATTGTTACACCTGCCTGTCTATTTATACCTCAAAATCAAATTATAGGGAGGAACCCAATTTATCAAAAACCATGAAAAAAATTCCTATATTAAAAATATCAATCTTTATTAGTCAATATCTAAAAAACTGTCAGTGCAGTCACAAAAAGAAAAGAATAGCCAAAAAAAGTGGTTGGGCGGGTAAAACGGGGGAGACAAGTGCGCCAGATGACGATATTGAGGATGTAGGCAGGGGAGGGGGGGGCCTATCCTAGCCCTATGAATTTCCCCTACCTACCAGCGGAGTGAAAACACCCTACTTTACTCGGTGCCCCCGCTCCTCGGCGGCTGTCCCTTAATGTCCCTCCAACCATAAAACCACCATCACCAAAAGTGTACGTGAAAAAGTGCAAGTCAAAACACTAAAAAGTCTGGTATGCAGTTCAGTTAATACACATGCAATCAGGTAGTTCCCAATCAGGGTAAAACAATGATCACACTATTTCCCTTAGGGATGACCAACGGTGCTCTTGTTTCAGAGGACACAGGCCTAAATAGTCTGAGTAACCACCCTAATGTTCATACACATCAGGTCAACTGCACACCCATCTCAGTTGAAAAAATATTTTTGACATTTTAGAATGAAGTACTCATCAGGTCATATCATAATATCAAAGATGATTAAAGCACTTAACATGTCAAGCTGTATACTCTCTCAGCATCTCTCTCAAGTCTGGTGTGCAGTTCCATTCATACAATTGCAATAAGGTAGTTCCCCTATCAGGGTAAAAAAACGACAATATTTCCCCTAAGAATGGCCGACAGTGTTCTTATTCCAGAGGATACAGGCATAAATAGTCTGGGTAGCCACTCTGTTGTTAATACACGTCGGGTCAACTACATACCAATCCCAGATGAAAAATTTGATAATTTAAAATGAAGTACTTATTATTCGGTTATATATCATACTCTCACAATAATAAAAGTACTTATCCATGTCAAGTTGCATATCATCTCAGCATATCTCTCAGCATATCTCTCTCAACGCGTTTCTCCCTCAGGATGTCTGGGGGTTCATCAGGAGATTTTCAATCAGTAAAGCCGATCTCACAATGGAGCGGTTGCTATGCCTAATAACGCCACTCAGGACCGCAAAAATATGGGTCCTGGCTCATTAGTGGTATCAGAGGTAATGCCTCATTTGGCCACACACCACCTCCACTTATATCAACTCGATAAGCGTCACTTAACCCCACCCCCATGCGACTTACTGTCCATGATAATTTCAAAAGGCCGCGCCATTCCGCCGGCGGTCACTTCCGGTTTGCAGTCTATGTGACGTAGGAACGGAAATCAATATTCCCCATCAGGCCTTGCACACAGTTCCAGGCCTCTGACGTCACACCGGAAGTTCCGGCCCATGGACCGCACATTGCGTTCCACTTATCAGGGACGCCCACATGGAGCACATGTTAGGGGAGGGTAATTGGCGGATCACATGACAATACACTGGCGGAACGCAAATTGTGCTCCACATGCAGTAAATGCCCTCATAGCAACAGGGGCGTCGCCTGTAGTGAGGGCTAGTCACGTGACTACCGAGTAAAGATTGGGCTATTCATATGAATGGAGAAATGAAAAAAAAAAAAAAAAACGATAACATTATATCGCCAGGAAATAACCATGCTCGTCCTATAGGGACAATAAGCGCATAGGCATAAAAGTCAGCTCCGCTCAATAACTCATCCCATAGAGATGTAAAGGGGGTTCCCAAACCACCATAAACCTTTCACAGGGAGTTAGATGAAACTGGTGAAATTTAATTGTTCATTAATCCCATCTGGGGACATACTCCGCAGAAGGTAGATCCACCTCGTTTCCCTTTGGAGAATCGCCCTATTCCAGTCACCCAGCCTCTCATGTTTTTGAACGGTCTCAATCACCCTAAATAGGATATTTTTATCCCCATTATGGTATTGGACCATATGCCGGGCCAGTGCAGTATCCCTTTTGTGGAGAATATCCCCCATGTGCTCTCCAATCCTTACTCTCAGTTCCCTCTTAGTTTTCCCCACATAATTTTTGGGACACTGACAGGTGCACATATAAACTACTCCAGTGGTCTTGCAGTTCGCAAAATCCCTATTGGAGAATACTCTCCCTGTCGCTGCACTTGTGAAGGTTTTAGAGGGGTCAATATACCTACAGAAACTGCAGGTCCCACACCTAAAGGTCCCAATCGGTCTCCTGTCCAACCAGGTCCCTCCCGATTTTGGTTGCTCAAAGTGGCTATGGACCACGTGGTCCCTTATTGACCTCCCTCTCCTAAAAGTGACTGAAGGTTTTGTAGTTAGGGTATCTGCCAAATCTGGGTCTGCCCGAAGAATGTCCCAGTGCCGCCTTAGAATGTCCATAATCCTATCCGTATGGTCGTCAAAGGTCCCAATCAATCTTGTCAGCCCATCATTTTGTATTCTCTGGCGGGGCGCAATTAGCTCTGTTCTGTTTCTTCCCTTTGCGACTCTATATGCTTCCTCAATTACTCCCACTGGATAACCTCTATCTCTGAACCTGCGTCTAAGGTTATTAGATTGTGCCTGAAAATCTCCCAAATTAGAACAGTTCCTCCGAAGTCGAAGGAACTGTCCCTTGGGGATCCCTCTCTTCAGGCTAGTGGGGTGACAGCTCTCCCATCGCAGCAAACTATTAGTTGCCGTCGGTTTTCTGTAGATGGTGGTATCCAGATAGCCGTCCTGGTTCCTCTTAATGTACAGATCCAAAAAGGAGATCCTGTCCCCCCCTATCTCCGAGGTAAACCTCAGGTTCAAATTGTTCAAGTTCAGATGTCCAACAAAGGCCCTGAAGGAGTTTTGGTCACCCGACCAAAGGATGAGGATGTCATCAATATATCTCCCCCAGAACAAAATCCTGGGGGTCCAGATGACATCCTCATCCCTAAAAACAACAGTGTCCTCCCACCAACCCAGGAGCAAGTTTGCGTATGTGGGAGCACAGGGGCTCCCCATCGCTGTGCCCCTGAGTTGATGGTAAAACTTCCCGTTAAACAGGAAGTAGTTGTGTCCCAGGACAAACCTCAGCAGTTCAATAATTAAGATGTTATGGGGTCCGAGATGACTCCCCCTACTCTTTAAAAAGTACTCGACTGCCTCAATGCCCTTCTCATGCGGGATACTGCTGTACAGGGCCTCCACGTCTATAGATGTTAGGATGGTGCCCTGTTCCACACAAATTCCATCCAACTTCCCAATAAGATCAGCAGTATCCCTAATGTATGATGGTAAAGATGTTACAAACGGGCGCAACAGTTTGTCCAGATATACACTCACATTCTGACACAGTGCTTCTATGCCCGAGACTATAGGTCGGCCTTTCAAGGGCACCACCCCTTTATGTATCTTAGGGAGTGAATAGAATGTTGCTATTCGTGGATGTTTAAGATACATAAAGTCAAACTCACTCTTAGAGATAAGCAGGTCCTCCAGTGCACGTGTCAATATCTCCAATAGTTTACAGGCATAGTCATTAGTCGGATCCCCCCTCAGTACCTCATACGTGGCAGAGTCATGGAGAATGGAAAAGCACATGTCCTTGTATTTACCCACATCAAGGATCACAGTATTCCCCCCCTTGTCGGAGGGCTTTATTACGATGTTTCTGTTTTTTTCTAGAGACAATAGTGCATCCTTCTCTAGTGGTCCAAGGTTGGTATCAGATCTCCCCTTTCTCGGATTAATTGAAAAAGTGAAAAAGTGCTGATAGGGGAACTACCTTATTGCAATTGTATGAATGGAACTGCACACCAGACTTGAGAGAGATGCTGAGAGAGTATACAGCTTGACATGTTAAGTGCTTTAATCATCTTTGATATTATGATATGACCTGATGAGTACTTCATTCTAAAATGTCAAAAATATTTTTTCAACTGAGATGGGTGTGCAGTTGACCTGATGTGTATGAACATTAGGGTGGTTACTCAGACTATTTAGGCCTGTGTCCTCTGAAACAAGAGCACCGTTGGTCATCCCTAAGGGAAATAGTGTGATCATTGTTTTACCCTGATTTGGAACTACCTGATTGCATGTGTATTAACTGAACTGCATACCAGACTTTTTAGTGTTTTGACTTGCACTTTTTCACGTACACTTTTGGTGATGGTGGTTTTATGGTTGGAGGGACATTAAGGGACAGCCGCCGAGGAGCGGGGGCACCGAGTAAAGTAGGGTGTTTTCACTCCGCTGGTAGGTAGGGGAAATTCATAGGGCTAGGATAGGCCCCCCCCTCCCCTGCCTACATCCTCAATATCGTCATCTGGCGCACTTGTCTCCCCCGTTTTACCCGCCCAACCACTTTTTTGGCTATTCTTTTCTTTTTGTGACTGCACTGACAGTTTTTTAGATATTGACTAATAAAGATTGATATTTTTAATATAGGAATTTTTTTCATGGTTTTTGATACACCTGCCTGTCTCCAGTGTGTGGAGGCCATTGTCACACCTGCCTGTCTCCAGCGTGTGGAGGCCATTGTTACACCTGCCTGTCTCCAGTGTGTGGAGGCCATTCTAACACCTGCCTGTCTCCAGTGTGTGGAGGCCATTGTCACACCTGCCTGTCTCCAGTGTGTGGAGGCCCTTGTCACACCTGCCTGTCTCCAGCGTGTGGAGGCCATTGTCACACCTGCCTGTCTCCAGCGTGTGGAGGCCATTGTCACACCTACCGGTGACCTGGTCACACGTATACTAAGTAAAGTCAATAGAGATCTTCACACCTCCATGTTTACACAATGTCACGGCAGGAGAGAGAGGCCATACTGGTCCTATAGGACAACACACAGGAAAGAATGTCTTATTGCTAGGTAAAGGGGGGGGGGGGAGTGATTACTTCTGACAACAACCTGCAACTCACCCTCACTGCCCTCACCGACCCGATACAGGTTCTGCACCTGTCACCGAGCTGGATACCTGGGGCCATCTTCTACCGGCAAAAGGGCTGAAATTAAAGATGGCGGGTATGAGTGCTAGTCAACACCACTAAAGGAAGACAAAAGGAAACAATACAGGGGAAACACGAATGCTAGCAATTGAGCCAAGGTAGAATACAAAAGTCAATACTTATCTGAGGAGCAACAACCACAGAAGTCTCTGGAGCAACAGAAGACGACCACAACAAGGAGCAAACTATAAGCTGCACCCAAACCACCCCATTGTGAGGTTAATAAAGGAAGTCAAAGGATAGCAACTGAGATACAGGACGACAGTTCTCCAGGGTCCTAGAGTCCACTAGCTGCAGAAACAGAGAACTGTCAGATAACAACACATGCTGCCAATCTCAGGAAATTTCTAACATTCGCTGCCACAGGATTGTCAGCCGTCCGTGATACCTCCATGACACAAATGGACCATGTGAAATGTGAAACACCTGCGTGTCTGGGTGATTTTCACTGAGATAAGATGATTTTTTTTTTCCACTGTAACTAGAGTTTCTCCAAGACTCTCTGGGGTGCATCAGTGTCCAATAGAGGATGAATCTTACTGCCTCCTTTTCCTGCTCAGGCCCAATCCCCATATCCAGGAGTGGGCGGGAAAGGTTGGATGGTATTTAGCCCCAGCCCCCCTCTTTAGACTAGGGAAGATGGCACTAAAGGGCGTGATTTTCATTATTTTGAGAGCACAGGACTCATGAATGGACAATCAGGAAAAGTCAGCAGAGATTCATCAAGAGGCAGAGACACATCCAGACTGCAGATGTCAACCGAGCTAATGTGAATAATGCCCTACACAGAATAATACAGAGGAACAAGACAAATATAGATAAAATCACACCCAACCCCCCCCCCCCCTATATCACACCTAACCCCTCCACTCAGCAGATAATATAGAATATACAGAAGTTTACCCCTCCACTCAGCAGATAATATAGAATATACAGGAGTTTACCCTCCACTCAGCAGATAATATAGAATATACAGGAGTTTACCCTCCACTCAGCAGATAATATAGAATATACAGGAATTTACCTCTCCACTCAGCAGATAATATAGAATATACAGGAGTTTACCCTCCACTCAGCAGATAATATAGAATATACAGGAGTTTACCCTCCACTCAGCAGATAATATAGAATATACAGGAGTTTACCCTCCACTCAGCAGATAATATAGAATATACAGGAGTTTACCCTCCACTCAGCAGATAATATAGAATATACAGGAGTTTACCTCTCCACTCAGCAGATAATATAGAATGTACAGGAGTTTACCTCTCCACTCAGCAGATAATATAGAATATACAGGAATTTACCCCTCCACTCAGCAGATAATATAGAATATACAGGAGTTTACCCCTCCACTCAGCAGATATAGAATATACAGGAGTTTACCTCTCCGCTCAGCAGATAATATAGAGTATACAGGAGTTTACCTCTCCACTCAGCAGATAATATAGAATATACAGGAGTTTACCCTCCACTCAGCAGATAATATAGAATATACAGGTGTTTACCCTCCACTCAGCAGATAATATAGAATATACAGGAGTTTACCTCTCCACTCAGCAGATATAGAATATACAGGAAATTACCCTCCACTCAGCAGATAATATAGAATATACAGGAGTTTACCCCTCCACTCAGCAGATAATATAGAATATACAGGAGTTTACCCTCCACTCAGCAGATAATATAGAATATACAGGAATTTACCCCTCCACTCAGCAGATAATATAGAATATACAGGAGTTTACCTCTCCACTCAGCAGATAATATAGAATATACAGGAGTTTACCCCTCCACTCAGCAGATAATATAGAATATACAGGAGTTTACCTCTCCACTCAGCAGATAATATAGAATATACAGGAGTTTACCCTCCACTCAGCAGATAATATAGAATATACAGGAGTTTACCCTCCACTCAGCAGATAATATAGAATATACAGGAGTTTACCCTCCACTCAGCAGATAATATAGAATATACAGGAGTTTACCCTCCACTCAGCAGATAATATAGAATATACAGGAATTTACCTCTCCACTCAGCAGATAATATAGAATATACAGGAGTTTACCCTCCACTCAGCAGATAATATAGAATATACAGGAGTTTACCCTCCACTCAGCAGATAATATAGAATATACAGGAGTTTACCCTCCACTCAGCAGATAATATAGAATATACAGGAGTTTACCCTCCACTCAGCAGATAATATAGAATATACAGGAGTTTACCTCTCCACTCAGCAGATAATATAGAATATACAGGAGTTTACCCTCCACTCAGCAGATAATATAGAATATACAGGAGTTTACCTCTCCACTCAGCAGATAATATAGAATATACAGGAGTTTACCTCTCCACTCAGCAGATAATATAGAATATACAGGAGTTTACCCTCCACTCAGCAGATAATATAGAATATACAGGAGTTTACCCCTCCACTCAGCAGATAATATAGAATATACAGGAGTTTACCCCTCCACTCAGCAGATAATATAGAATATACAGGAGTTTACCCTCCACTCAGCAGATAATATAGAATATACAGGAGTTTACCTCACCACTCAGCAGAGAATATAGAATATACAGGAGTTTACCTCACCACTCAGCAGATAATATAGAATATACAGGAGTTTACCTCTCCACTCAGCAGATAATATAGAATATACAGGAGTTTACCCTCCGCTCAGCAGATAATATAGAATATACAGGAGTTTACCCCTCCACTCAGCAGATAATATAGAATATACAGGAGTTTACCCCTCCACTCAGCAGAGAATATAGAATATACAGGAGTTTACCCTCCACTCAGCAGATAATATAGAATATACAGGAGTTTACCCCTCCACTCAGCAGATAATATAGAATATACAGGAGTTTACCTCTCCACTCAGCAGATAATATAGAATATACAGGAGTTTACCCTCCACTCAGCAGATAATATAGAATATACAGGAGTTTACCCCTCCACTCAGCAGATAATATAGAATATACAGGAGTTTACCTCTCCACTCAGCAGATAATATAGAATATACAGGAGTTTACCTCTCCACTCAGCAGATAATATAGAATATACAGGAGTTTACCTCTCCACTCAGCAGATAATATAGAATATACAGGAGTTTACCCTCCACTCAGCATAGAATATACAGGAGTTTACCTCTCCACTCAGCAAATAATATAGAATATACAGGAGTTTACCCTCCACTCAGCAGATAATATAGAATATACAGGAGTTTACCTCTCCACTCAGCAGATAATATAGAATATACAGGAGTTTACCCTCCACTCAGCAGATAATATAGAATATACAGGAGTTTACCTCTCCACTCAGCAGATAATATAGAATATACAGGAGTTTACCTCTCCACTCAGCAGATAATATAGAATATACAGGAGTTTACCTCTCCACTCAGCAGATAATATAGAATATACAGGAGTTTACCCTCCACTCAGCAGATAATATAGAATATACAGGAGTTTACCTTTCCACTCAGCAGATAATATAGAATATACAGGAGTTTACCCTCCACTCAGCATAGAATATACAGGAGTTTACCTCTCCACTCAGCAAATAATATAGAATATACAGGAGTTTACCCTCCACTCAGCAGATAATATAGAATATACAGGAGTTTACCTCTCCACTCAGCAGATAATATAGAATATACAGGAGTTTACCCTCCACTCAGCAGATAATATAGAATATACAGGAGTTTACCTCTCCACTCAGCAGATAATATAGAATATACAGGAGTTTACCCTCCACTCAGCAGATAATATAGAATATACAGGAGTTTACCTTTCCACTCAGCAGATAATATAGAATATACAGGAGTTTACCTCTCCACTCAGCAGATAATATAGAAATATACAGGAGTTTATGTCATGATGTATTTTACCTTCTCACTGTATTTGCTGTAATACTATGTCTTGGGATGTAAGTAACCATACCTTCCCCCCATCTCCTGTGTCTCTGGGCCCATAATGCAATTATCTCTTGTCCACACAGCCAGGGGAACTTCTCATTGTTTCGTAAGCAGTGGATAACGCTAACTACACAAACCTGTAGACATCTCGGAGCCAACCTTCTAGAATCTTCTAGTGGGCCCAACCATTGCATAGACCCCTACCCTTGAGGGGCGGGCCCACGAGCTCAGACAATTCACTCCTGTTTCTAAATGCAGTTGGGAGCTGAGTTTTGAAGAGGAAGGGAGCGAGATCTGATTCTGCGGACAGATCTCGCCATCCAGTGGATTGTGTGGGATTTCTGGGACTCTGAAGAGGACTATTTTGTCGTCATCTGGCACTTTGGATTATCGGGAGGTGCCCCCGAATCTGTTTTATTTGGACTTGTCGTGTGCTGTTCCTGTATTCCTGTTAGTAAACCTGTTGGATCATCCTCGGCCTGTTGTCTCTCTTTGCTCTGATGTACACCCCGTCACAGTTTACCTCTCCACTCAGCAGATAATATAGAATATACAGGAGTTTACCTCTCTACTCAGCAGATAATATAGAATATACAGGAGTTTACCCTCCACTCAGCAGATAATATAGAATATACAGGAGTTTACCTCTCCACTCAGCAGATAATACAGAATATACAGGAGTTTACCCTCCACTCAGAAGATAATATAGAATATACAGGAGTTTACCCCTCCACTCAGCAGATAATATAGAATATACAGGAGTTTACCCTCCACTCAGCAGATAATATAGAATATACAGGAGTTTACCCTCCACTCAGCAGATAATATAGAATATACAGGAGTTTACCTCTCCACTCAGCAGATAATATAGAATATACAGGAGTTTACCTCTCCACTCAGCAGATAATATAGAATATACAGGAGTTTACCCTCCACTCAGCAGGTAATATAGAATATACAGGAGTTTACCTCTCCCCTCAGCAGATAATATAGAATATACAGGAGTTTACCCCTCCACTCAGCAGATAATATAGAATATGGAGGAGTTTACCCCTCCACTCAGCAGATAATATAGAATATAGAGGAGTTTACCCTCCACTCAGCAGATAATATAGAATATACAGGAGTTTACCCCTCCACTCAGCAGATAATATAGAATATACAGGAGTTTACCTCTCCACTCAGCAGATAATATAGAATATACAGGAGTTTACCTCTCCACTCAGCAGATAATATAGAATATACAGGAGTTTACCCTCCACTCAGCAGATAAAATAGAATATACAGGAGTTTACCCCTCCACTCAGCAGATAATATAGAATATACAGGAGTTTACCCTCCACTCAGCAGATAATATAGAATATACAGGAGTTTACCCTCCACTCAGCAGATAATATAGAATATACAGGAGTTTACCCTCCACTCAGCAGATAATATAGAATATACAGGAGTCTACCTCTCCACTCAGCAGATAATATAGAATATACAGGAGTTTACCTCTCCACTCAGCAGATAATATAGAATATACAGGAGTTTACCCTCCACTCAGCAGATAATATAGAATATACAGGAGTTTACCCTCCACTCAGCAGATAATATAGAATATACAGGAGTTTACCCTCCACTCAGCAGATAATATAGATTATACAGGAGTTTACCCCTCCACTCAGCAGATAATATAGAATATACAGGAGTTTACCCTCCACTCAGCAGATAAAATAGAATATACAGGAGATTACCCTCCACTCAGCAGATAATATAGAATATGCAGGAGTTTACCTCTCCACTCAGCAGATAATATAGAATATACAGGAGTTTATCCCTCCACTCAGCAGATAATATAGAATATACAGGAGTTTACCTCTCCACTCAGCAGATAATATAGAATATACAGGAGTTTACCTCTCCACTCAGCAGATAATATAGAATATACAGGAGTTTATCCCTCCACTCAGCAGATAATATAGAATATACAGGAGTTTACCTCTCCACTCAGCAGATAATATAGAATATACAGGAGTTTACCCTCCACTCAGCAGATAATATAGAATATACAGGAGTTTACCTCTCCACTCAGCAGATAATATAAAATATACAGGAGTTTACCTCTCCACTCAGCAGATAATATAAAATATACAGGAGTTTACCTCTCCACTCAGCAGATAATATAGAATATACAGGAGTTTACCTCTCCGCTCAGCAGATAATATAGAATATACAGGAGTTTACCTCTCCACTCAGCAGATAATATAGAATATACAGGAGTTTACCTCTCCACTCAGCAGATAATATAGAATATACAGTTTACCCTCCACTCAGCAGATAATATAGAATATACAGGAGTTTACCCCTCCCCTCAGCAGATAATATAGAATATACAGGAGTTTACCTCTCCACTCAGCAGATAATATAGAATATACAGGAGTTTACCCTCCACTCAGCAGATAATATAGAATATACAGGAGTTTACCCTCCACTCAGCAGATAATATAGAATATACAGGAGTTTACCTCTCCGCTCAGCAGGGAGATGATGTGTAGGGCGAGGTCGGTTATTCTTCTTGTTGTCTCCTTCTCGTCCTCGTCCATGCTTGTTGGTCGCTCTCTGGATGATCTCGGCTGCGGTTGTGCCGGGTCTTTATGATGGAGCTGGAGATGACAGGGGGAATCATCATTCGTACAGGTGACATTGGGGGATTCGGCTTGTCAGGTCCTTTATGATGGTCACTTATTAGTGTGGAGGGAGGACATAAGATCAGGTTTCTGCGGCTTCGCTCTGATCAGGACGACTCTTATCGTCAGTAACTCAGGCTGTCAGTGATCACATTAACATTATAGGAAAACCATTGATGTTATTACCTGATATGCTGATTAATATAATGGTGGATAATACCGAGGCACACAAGACGCCCTACACGTGTTTCGGCAAACACACCTTCGTCCAGGGGCAGTGTAAAGGCGGTAAACGTCAGTTTTGAATACATGCCCACCAATCGGCGTGCTATGACCCGGTGAATGACGCATGCATTGCCATAACGCTCCCTATCAACAACCGGCCGCCACATCATGACTCAGGGTGAGCCGACCACATGACATGATCGGCCCACACCGAAGCCATAAAGACACGGAAGCCGGAGGGCGAGGAGGAAAGACAGCACGCATGCGTACAAATCATAAGCACATAGATTACAAACGTGCAATTAATTTAGGGTGTTTTTAGGTTGCTTCGGTGGTACCTTCTTTTAATTGTTTTTAATTATTTTATCATTTTAGGTGGCTAGACTACAGTTAATATTGATAATGACCTGTTTGATATCATTGATATGGGGTTATATCGAGTAGACGGATGGAATCAATAGAATGGATACAACTGGAACTCCTATTCAACATGAAATACCATGATTATGATGGATATACATATATATTACGTATTTGGGTGTAAATTGTATAGCTTGTTTGTCTACTGTAATTTTATGATTTGTTAATGTATATTTCATTGTATAATTCTTAGTATTAATTTTTATATATGAAGAAATTGCTGTGATTAGTTGCTATAATGATGTTCTATGTACATTACATCTTGATATGCGTATGCCTTATTTAGTGGTGTGACTACATTATTGAATTAGTAGTTTCGGTAATTCCAACTTTGATTCCCTTGTTATGTTCATACTTTATCCCTAAATTAATTGCACGTTTGTAATCTATGTGCTTATGATTTGTACGCATGCGTGCTGTCTTTCCTCCTCGCCCTCCGGCTTCCGTGTCTTTATGGCTTCGGTGTGGGCCGATCATGTCATGTGGTCGGCTCACCCTGAGTCATGACGTGGCGGCTGGTTGTTGATAGGGATCGTTATGGCAACGCATGCGTCATTCACCGGGTCATAGCACGCCAATTGGTGGGCGTGTATTTAAATACTGACGTTTACCGCCTTTACACTGCCCCTGGACGAAGGTGTGTTTGCCGAAACACGTGTAGGGTGTCTTGTGTGCCTTGGTATTATCCACCATTATATTAATTAGCATATCAGGTAATAACATCAATGGTTTTCCTATAATGTTAATGTGATCACTGACAGCCTGAGTAGAATTTACCTGCTTTTCCCTGCGGGTCGGCTTGAATGTCTCCGCTGTGGCTGTAAATGAGTGCTTTAGTCCGCTGTGCTGTGATAATTGTGTCACGCTGATATATGTAGAAACACTATGTTATAATATGGGAACATTGGATTTATAGGGCTGTTGCATTAACCCTTGAGATATACAAATTTCTATATACAATGATAGATGGATCTCTATACTTAGATCCCGCTGTGGGGTTAAATGCAATTGTCGGGCTTAGGCTATGTGCGCACTAGGCCGTTTTACCCGCGGATTTGCTGCGGAAATTTCTTGAGAAATGTCTGCAATCTTTGTGCAGACATTTCCCAGCAAATCCTATGAGAAAAAAAAATAGCTGTGCGCACTGTGCGGATTTTTCTCAAGAAATTTCCTTGAGAAGATTTTCTTGAGAAAATTTCTTGAGAAAATGAGCATGTCAATTCTTTTCCGCAGGTACCCTGCGGATTTCGGCAGTACAGCCTGCAAAATCCGCAGGGAACAACCTGCGGGGAAATCGCGGCAAATTCGCGGCTATTCCGCATGCGGATTTACAGCGGATTTGGTGCAGATTTTTTCCTGAGGTCCAGAAATCTTCCACTCCCAGAAGTTTCTCCAGAAATTTTCTTGAGAAACTTCACATTTGTAGTGCGCACAAAGCCTTATGCAGCCGCCTGAATAAATCTTTACATGTATCTTGTGGTAAAGTCTACAGTTCAGAGCTGTTAAATATTTGTTATAATTGTGGTTTTATGCTGATTTGCTAACAATATCTGCTCCTTTATCAAATAGTGTATAAAATAAGCACCTCAATGTCTTTTTACACTACCAAAGTGATCACTGACAGCTGGAGTAGATTATAATCTGTATTCCCTAGTCTCCGCTGTCCTGCAGCGCTGCGGGAATTGCCTTACATGGAGAGAGATATATAGATTATTACAATTATTCATGGCATATATATAACATCATTGGATTTATGGGGCTGTTGCGCTAAATCCTTGAATTCTATAATGTCAAAATATAATAACAATTGGGTTATTATGACTCGAGTGATGTCGGATTGATGCGGCCGCCTGAATGAATCCGTTTCTATGTATCTTGTAGTAAAGTCTATAATCCAGCGCTGATCATCTATCTGGTAAACCTGCGTGTTCCCGATCAATGTCTGCTGCTTGTGCTGATGTCATTGGCATTGTCTGCAGGCTACATTGACACCGCTCATGCTGGAGATGATCAACTATTCACACAGCTATAGCGGGATGTACTATTATCACATTGTGTTCAGAATTTGACAAAAACATACGACTAGATGTCTGATCTATTGCTATAAAGTTTGGAGTTTGCATGAAATAATTGGACAGCCGTGTGTTGTCATATATAATATGCTACAGTGGCGCCCTGGACAAGCCAGGGGCCCCAGGTGACAACACACACACACCCCACCCCCAGCAGTTCACAGCAGACATCCCCAGTGACACTTTGTTTCTTCCTCGGGCTCAGACAGACACACCAGGTGGGCGGAGTCAGGAGATGGAGACGCCCACCCAGGAGTTTGGCTGGCCTGAGGCAGGAAACAAGCCCAGTCAAGTTCAGGCAGAGGAAGAGAGAGGAGGTCTGCAGAGAGGCAGACATAGCCAGGGGCCTAGGTTGGAGCCTAGGGCCCTCGTACAGAAAGTCAGGCAGACGGTAGTGGGTGTCTGCAGGGAGCCGGGGGACAGTTGGTGGAACCGTAGGTAGCCGGGGCTGGGCGGTGGCCCACCAGTACTGAACCGGGGAGCCAGCTGGAAACCGGAACGCAGGAGGAGTGTGCACGGAGGTGAAAGAAAGGACTTACACCACCAAACTGGGCCAGGGGAGAAACAACAACCGCAGCCGTCTGTGGGCACCCGTCCATCCAGCCGTGTGTTTTACTGAGAACTGTGTCATCATCATTACCGGCTGAGTGAGTACCACCGTGCCGTGCGGCACCGCGCTGCCCCCGCGACCCTGCACCTCACCGGGCCCCGGGACAACCAACCCCCTACCCACAGAGGGGAGAACTAACATCTAGCTGCTCCATACCATCACTCCCGGGATCCCCATCCAAAGCAGCGGTGGTGTTCCAATCTCACCACAACCGTGGGTGGCGTCACGGACAATCTCCCTTACCTAATCCCCTTTTACTGTGGAGCCTGGGATCACAGACCGGGTCACGCCACCGTGATACCCACAGAAGTGACCCCGTGGCCCGGATCTGAGTACCCCTAATCCACGGGCGACACACTACAGTATCTTGGAAAGCCAGCGATTATATGTTAATGATTATAGGAGGATTTGCCCAGTCAGATTGTTTTTATGGTGTTTATCACCTTCACCTGACAATAAAATAAATATTGCACATTAATGGACTGTTTGATCGCCTCTTTTTTTCTTTTGTTTTACATGTAAATTGCGATTGTCCTGATAGTCCCGATAATCCACATATATAAATAATTCATGGATATGTAAAAAATTATGAAAAAATTTGTATTTATGTGGATATTCGGCATGGTCTTAATGTTTGTATGTATAAATAAGGGAATAAGTAAAACCAAGTTAGATAATTGATTAATTGCAAGACGGATGTACTGCGTGAACTGTATAACTGTGGGGTTTTTTACAATACACGGGTTAGAAGAGCACTGTGCTTCTCCCGGATAGAGATACATCTCTGTGTGGTCATTTTTCCTGATTCATATACATTTGCGCAGCTCTGATTTGGAATCCTCCTCTGGGACCCTGAGAGAGACCCCCTGGAGGTCTCCCCCAACATACCCACTCTATTTATACATATAATGAGATCTCCTCTGAAACATCTTCTTTCCACCTGTCATCATACGGGCGGCCTGCATTCCTCGTCATACGGTAGGCCTCCGTTACTCGTCATACGGGCGGCCTCCGTTCCTCGTCATACGGGCGGCCTCCGTTCCTCGTCATACGGGCGGCCTCCGTTCCTCGTCATACGGGCGGCCTCCGTTCCTCGTCATACGGGCGGCCTCCGTTCCTCGTCATACGGGCGGCCTCCGTTCCTCGTCATACGGGCGGCCTCCTTTCCTCGTCATACGGGCAACCTCCATTACTCGTCATACGGGCGGCCTCCATTACTCGTCATACGGGCAACCTCCATTACTCGTCATGCGGGCGGCCTCCATTTCCTCGTCATGCGGGCAGCCTCCATTCCTTGTAGTAGTCTACTTGCCGCCTTTGAACTGACTGTAACTTTGGAATGTCCTTTTTAAAATGTGGAGCCCAAAACTGGATCCCGTATTCCAGATGTGGCCTTACAAGTGATTTATAGAGGGGTAACAATACGTTGGGATCACGGGATCTAATCTCTCTTTTTTATACACCCTAGAATCTTGTTTGCTTTAGCAGCTGCTGCCTGACATTGATGCTGCTGCTCAGCTTATTTGTAATGAGAATACCCAAGTCCTTCTCCTGTTCTGTAGTCCCGAGTTTACTTCCATGTAATGTATACGCAGCTATAGGATTACTCTGTCCTCGGTGCATTACTTTACATATATCACTAGTAGCTCCTCTGTCCAGTGTCTGCCCATTCCCACATCTTATCCAGATCGTTTTGTAATATTTTACGATCAAGGTCAGTTATAAATTTCCTACATAGTTTGGTGTCATCAGCAAAGACTGACACTTTACTATCAATCCCATCCACAAGGTCATAAATAAAGAGATTAAAAAGAATCAGTCCCAGCACAGATCCCTGCGGCCCCCACTGCTCCCAGTACAGATCCCTGCGGCCCCCACTGCTCCCAGTACAGATCCCTGCGGCCGCCACTGCTCCCAGTACAGATCCCTGCGGCCCCCACTGCTCCCAGTACAGATCCCTGCGGCCCCCACTGCTCCCAGTACACATCCCTGCGCTCCCCACTGCTCCCAGCACAGATCCCTGCGGTCCCCACTGCTCCCAGCACAGATCCCTGCGGCCCCCACTGCTCCCAGTACAGATCCCTGCGGTCCCCACTGCTCCCAGTACAGATCCCTGCGGCCCCCACTGCTCCCAGTACAGATCCCTGCGGCCGCCACTGCTCCCAGTACAGATCCCTGCGGCCCCCACTGCTCCCAGTACAGATCCCTGCGCTCCCCACTGCTCCCAGCACAGATCCCTGCGGTCCCCACTGCTCCCAGCACAGATCCCTGCGGCCCCCACTGCTCCCAGTACAGATCCCTGCGGTCCCCACTGCTCCCAGCACAGATCCCTGCGGTCCCCACTGCTCCCTGCACAGATCCCTGCGGCCCCCACTGCTCCCAGCACAGATCCCTGCGGCCCCCACTGCTCCCAGTACAGATCCCTGCAGTCCCCACTGCTCCCAGTACAGATCCCTGCAGTCCCCACTGCTCCCAGTACAGATCCCTGCGGCCCCCACTGCTCCCAGTACAGATCCCTGCGGCCCCCACTGCTCCCAGTACAGATCCCTGCGGCCCCCACTGCTCCCAGTACAGATCCCTGCAGTCCCCACTGCTCCCAGTACAGATCCCTGCAGTCCCCACTGCTCCCAGTACAGATCCCTGCGGCCCCCCACTGCTCCCAGTACAGATCCCTGCGGCCCCCATTGTTACCAGTACAGATCCCTGCGGCCCCCACTGCTCCCAGTACAGATCCCTGTGGTCCCCACTGCTCCCAGTACAGATCCCTGCGGCCCCCACTGCTCCCAGTACAGATCCCTGCGGTCCCCACTGCTCCCAGTACAGATCCCTGCGGCCCCCACTGCTCCCAGTACAGATCCCTGCAGGCCCACTGCTCCCAGTACAGATCCCTGCGGTCCCCACTGCTCCCAGTACAGATCCCTGCGGCCCCCACTGCTCCCAGTACAGATCCCTGCGGCCCCCACTGCTCCCAGTACAGATCCCTGCGGTCCCCACTGCTCCCAGTACAGATCCCTGCGGCCCCCACTGCTCCCAGTACAGATCCCTGCAGGCCCACTGCTCCCAGTACAGATCCCTGCGGTCCCCACTGCTCCCAGTACAGATCCCTGCAATCCCCACTGCTCCCAGTACAGATCCCTGCAATCCCCACTGCTCCCAGTACAGATCCCTGCGGCCCCCACTGCTCCCAGTACAGATCCCTGCGGCCCCCACTGCTCCCAGTACAGATCCCTGCGGTCCCCACTGCTCCCAGTACAGATCCCTGCGGTCCCCACTGCTCCCAGTACAGATCCCTGCGGCCCCCACTGCTCCCAGTACAGATCCCTGCAGCCCCCACTGCTCCCAGTACAGATGCCTGCGGCCCCCACTGCTCCCAGTACAGATCCCTGCAGCCCCCACTGCTCCCAGTACAGATGCCTGCGGCCCCCACTGCTCCCAGTACAGATCCCTGCAGTCCCCACTGCTCCCAGTACAGATCCCTGCGGCCCCCACTGCTCCCAGTACAGATCCCTGCGGCCCCCACTGCTTCCAGTACAGATCCCTGCGGCCCCCACTGCTCCCAGTACAGATCCCTGCGGCCCCCACTGCTCCCAGTACAGATCCCTGCGGCCCCCACTGCTCCCAGTACAGATCCCTGCGGCCCCCACTGCTCCCAGTACAGATGCCTGCGGCCCCCACTGCTCCCAGTACAGATCCCTGCGGTCCCCACTGCTCCCAGTACAGATCCCTGCGGTCCCCACTGCTCCCAGTACAGATCCCTGCGGTCCCCACTGCTCCCAGTACAGATCCCTGCGGTCCCCACTGCTCCCAGTACAGATCCCTGCGGTCCCCACTGCTCCCAGTACAGATCCCTGCGGTCCCCACTGCTCCCAGTACAGATCCCTGCGGCCCCCACTGCTCCCAGTACAGATCCCTGCGGCCCCCACTGCTCCCAGCACAGATCCCTGCGGTCCCCACTGCTCCCAGTACAGATCCCTGCGGTCCCCACTGCTCCCAGTACAGATGCCTGCGGCCCCCACTGCTCCCAGTACAGATCCCTGCGGTCCCCACTGCTCCCAGTACAGATCCCTGCGGTCCCCACTGCTCCCAGTACAGATCCCTGCGGTCTCCACTGCTCCCAGTACAGATCCCTGCGGTCCCCACTACTCCCAGTACAGATCCCTGCGGTCGCCACTGCTCCCAGTACAGATCCCTGCGGCCCCCACTGCTTCCAGTACAGATCCCTGCGGCCCCCACTGCTCCCAGTACAGGTCCCTGCGGCCCCCACTGCTCCCAGTACAGATCCCTGCGGTACACCACTGCTCCCAGTACAGATCCCTGCGGTCCCCACTACTCCCAGTACAGATGCCTGCGGTCCCCACTGCTCCCAGTACAGATCCCTGCGGCCCCCACTGCTCCCAGTACAGATCCCTGCGGCCCCCACTGCTCCCAGTACAGATCCCTGCGGCCCCCACTGCTCCCAGTACAGATCCCTGCGGCCCCCACTGCTCCCAGTACAGATCCCTGCAGTCCCCACTGCTCCCAGCACAGATCCCTGCGGTCCCCACTGCTCCCAGTACAGATCCCTGCAGTCCCCACTGCTCCCAGTACAGATCCCTGCAGTCCCCACTGCTCCCAGCACAGATCCCTGCGGCCCCCACTGCTCCCAGTACAGGTCCCTGCGGCCCCCACTGCTCCCAGTACAGATCCCTGCGGTACACCACTGCTCCCAGTACAGATCCCTGCGGTCCCCACTACTCCCAGTACAGATGCCTGCGGTCCCCACTGCTCCCAGTACAGATCCCTGCGGCCCCCACTGCTCCCAGTACAGATCCCTGCGGCCCCCACTGCTCCCAGTACAGATCCCTGCGGCCCCCACTGCTCCCAGTACAGATCCCTGCGGCCCCCACTGCTCCCAGTACAGATCCCTGCGGCCCCCACTGCTCCCAGTACAGATCCCTGCAGTCCCCACTGCTCCCAGTACAGATCCCTGCGGCCCCCACTGCTCCCAGTACAGATCCCTGCGGTACACCACTGCTCCCAGTACAGATCCCTGCGGTCCCCACTACTCCCAGTACAGATGCCTGCGGTCCCCACTGCTCCCAGTACAGATCCCTGCGGTCCCCACTGCTCCCAGTACAGATCCCTGCGGCCCCCACTGCTGACTATAGCCCATTTAGAGAATGTACCATTTATGACTACTCTTTGTTTCCTATCTTTTAGCCAATTCCTCACCCAGTTGCATATTGTCTCCCCTGGTCGCGGCTTCTGGAGTTCAGTGTTGTTATGCGGCACCCAGGTCAGATGAAGAGGAGCGCCAGCCAGCGTCCCCCAGCACAGCATATGCCCTCCAGTGCTATATGGTCCCCTCCCTCCTCCTGAGCTGTATGTGCTCCCCCAAGCTGTATGGGCCTTCCCTCCTGAGGTGGAAGTGACCCCCCAGAGCTGTATGGGCCCCCCAGAATTATAGGGACCCTCCTAGAGCAGTATGGCCCCCCCAGAGCTGTAGGTGCTTTCCCCCCAGATTCATATGTGTGGCCCCCCCAGAGCTCTGTGACACCCACCCCAGTAATGTGTATGCCCCTTAGAGCTGTATGAGCTGCCCCCCATAACTGTATGTGCGGCCTCCCTGTAATGTATATATTGTAGCCCCCAGCCCCTCCTGTGATATATATACAGCAGTGTCAGTGTGTACTGTGTGTGGCCATGTCTGCTAAGGTGACGGCCATTACGCAGCACGCCCTGCACAGCCACGTGCCCGGGAGGAGCTGATCGGAGATAAGCGGGGGAGGGGAGTGATTGCTGCCGGCTTCCCCATATTAATAATATCTGTAATGTGACTGTGTGTATGTATAATGTGTACCTATGTATGTCAGAGTATATGACCGTGTACAGATTTATCCATGTTTAGATGTATCTTTGTGGATTTGTCTTCAAATATGTATATGTACGTGTGCCTGTATGTGAACATATCTGGGAATGTATCTGTGTGAGCATGGGGTCCACTGAGATTCATTCGCCGGGCCCACGAAAACCTGGAGCCGGCCCTGATCAGAGCAATGGGTTGACTGTGAGCCTGGATTGGAGCACAGGCCAGCCGGGAGCACGGACTGGACCACAGCATGGACCAAACCGAAAAATGACCCAGACTGGAGCACAGACCCCAGAAAGGACCAGATAGGAGCGCAGGCCACATCATGGAGCAGGTCAGAATCAGAATGGAGCACGGAACAGACTGTAGAACAACTCAGACCACACAATCATGCCAGATTACAGACCGGATCAGAGCACGGACCACACTATACAGCAGATCAGACAGGAGCGTGGACCAGACCATAGAACAAATCAGACTAGAGAACGGATAAGATTGGAGCATGGAGCAGACCATATAACGGATCAGACTGTAGAATGGATCAGGACGGAGCACGGATCAGATAAAAGCATGGACCAAACCAAAGAACGGACCTGACCGAGCATGGATCAGACCGGAGCATGTACAGGACCATGGAGATCATGCACCGGATCAGAGAATGGACTGGACCGTAGAATATAAGGACAGAGCACGGATCAGATAAAAGCATGGACCAAACCAAAGAACGGACCTGACCGGAGGGAGCATGGATCAGACCGGAGCGTGTACAGGACCATGGAGATCATGCACCGGATCAGAGAATGGACTGGACCGTAGAATGGATCAGGACGGAGCACGGATCAGATAAAAGCATGGACCAAACCAAAGAACGGACCTGACCGGAGCGTGTACAGGACCATGGAGATCATGCACCGGATCAGAGAATGGACTCGACCGTAGAATGGATCAGGACGGAGCACGGATCAGATAAAAGCATGGACCAAACCAAAGAACGGACCTGACCGGAGCGTGTACAGGACCATGGAGATCATGCACCGGATCAGAGAATGGACTGGACCGTAAAATGGATTGAACTGGAGAACAGACCGGAGCATGGACTGTAGCACAGAATGGAATATGGAGTGGAGCATGGTCCAGAACATAGAAATGACCAGAGCACAGCACGGACCAGACCATAGACCGGACCAAAAAATACATCAGATTGGAGCACGGATCGCAGAATGGAAAAGACCGTAGCACGGACCAGAATGTAGAACGGATCAGACCATAGAAAGGATCAGACCGGAGTCTGGACCGAATCGTGCATGGGCCACATCCTAGAACGGATCAGACTGAAGTATGGGCTGCATCAGAGCACAGACCGAACCGAAGAACATTCAAAAATAGCAGCTGCACTCAAGTAAAGGGAAGGAGATAAAACAAGAATGTAGATGGTGAATATTGGAATGTGAATACGCATTACTGCTAAGAAAACATGACAAAAATTCTTTGAGAAATATGAGTTACTTATCAAATAAAGGTGGCCAAATTTACTTGTGCTCACATACCAACGCCAAGGTGTAAAGCCCCGTCACATACAGAGAAAAATCTTTGGCAGATCTGAGGTTTCAGTGAAATCATGGACATATTGTTCCATTTGTACACAGCCACAAACCTGCCACTGATTGTTCACAATTTCACTGCAACTACAGATCTGCTGCAGATTTATCTCTAATAACAGAAGGAGATAGTAGAACGGGGCTTTCATAAGCCGCGCCAAAGATCACTGATGAATTCTTGGATTAATGTAAACGTTTATTTTTGCACAGGTCTACGCGTTTCAGGAGGCTCAGCTCCCTTCTTCAGGACCAACAGGCATAAGATACATCAAATCTGCC
>NW_027444564.1:17500-167500 GCF_048569485.1 Anomaloglossus baeobatrachus | reverse complement strand
GGACCAGAGCACGGACAAGACCAGAGCATGGACCATATAAAAAAGACCAAATAACGGATCAAACTGATGCACGGACCGGAGCACGGACAAGACCGGAGCATGGACCATATAAAAAAGACCAAATAACGGATCAAACTGATGCACGGACCGGAGCACGGACAAGACCGGAGCATGGGCCATATAAAGGAGACCAAATAACGGATCAAACTGATGCACGGACCGGAGCACGGACAAGACCGGAGCATGGGCCATATAAAGGAGACCAAATAACGGATCAAACTGATGCACGGACCGGAGCACGGACAAGACCGGAGCATGGGCCATATAAAGGAGACCAAATAACGGATCAAACTGATGCACGGACCGGAGCACGGACAAGACCGGAGCATGGGCCATATAAAGGAGACCAAATAACGGATCAAACTGATGCACGGACCGGAGCACGGACAAGACCAGAGCATGGACCATATAAAGGAGACCAAATAACGGATCAAACTGATGCACGGACCGGAGCATGGACAAGACCAGAGCATGGACCATATAAAGGAGACCAAATAACGGATCAAACTGATGCATGGACCAGAGCACGGACAAGACCGGAGCATGGGCCATATAAAGGAGACCAAATAACAGATCAAACTGATGCACGGACCGGAGCACAGACAAGACCGGAGCATGGACCATATAAAGGAGACCAAATAACGGATCAAACTGATGCACGGACCGGAGCACAAACAAGACCGGAGCATGGACCATATAAAGGAGACCAAATAACGGATCAAACTGATGCACGGACCGGAGCACGGACAAGACCGGAGCATGGACCATATAAAGGAGACCAAATAACGGATCAAACTGATGCACGGACCGGAGCACAGACAAGACCGGAGCATGGACCATATAAAGGAGACCAAATAACGGATCAAACTGATGCACGGACCGGAGCACGGACAAGACCGGAGCATGGGCCATATAAAGGAGACCAAATAACGGATCAAACTGATGCACGGACCGGAGCACGGACTAGAACATGGACCGGAACCCAGAATGAAGCATGGACCAGGGCACGGACCGGATCAGAGTGTAAGGCTATGTGCGCACTAGAAAAGTGATTTTTCTCACGAAAATTTCTTGAGAAACTTCTGGGAGTTGAAGATTACCGCATCTGCGGTAAAAAAACGCACCAAAACCGCGGGAAAAACGCAGTTTCTCCGCAGGTTGGTCCCTGCGGTTTTTTTATGCTGTAACTGCAATAAATAATATAGATAATAGATAGACAGATAATGGATAGAGTGAAAGATGGATAGATGAATAGATAGATGCGAAAGACATATAATGTCCCACCCCTCTGCATTTTCTAAGCTGGCACCCTTTAGTGACTTTCATGTGGCACTAAGGTGCTTAGCCTTGTATTTAGCCATAAAATAAATGATTAAAATGATGTGAGGTCCCCCTATTTTTGTAGCCAGCTAGGGTAAAGCAGACGGCTGCAGCCTGCAGACCACAGCTGGCAGCTTCACCTTGGCTGGTAATCCAAAACAGAGGGCACCCCACGCTGTTATTCTACATTAAATAAATAATTTAAAACAAAAAACGTGGGGTCCCCCCAAATTGGATCACCAGCCAAGGTAAAGCGGACAGCTGTGGTCTGACATTCTCAGACTAGGGAGGTCCATTGTTATTGGACACTCCCCAGTCTAAAAATAGCAGGCCGCAGCCACCCCAGAAGTGGCGCATCCATTAGACGTGCCAATCCTGGCGCTTCGCCCCAACTCATCCCGCTGCCCTGGTGCGTTGGCAAACGAGGTAATAATGGGGTTGATGCCAGATGTGTAATGTCACCTGGCATCAAGCCCTGGGGTTAGTGATGTCAGGCGTCTATTAGATACCCGACATCACCAACCCAGTCAGTAAGAAATAAAAAATAGACAACAAAAAAAGTTTTATTTGAAAAAACACTCCCCAAAACATTCCCTCTTTCACCAATTTATTGAAAAGAACAATCAATTCCACATCCGGTGTAATCCAATAAAAGGAAGGGAGGGTCCCACGATGATCCAAACCATAGTCACTGTCCCAGTCAATGAAGAACAGAAGGTTCCCCATTGGCTGGGAGAGTAATGCAGTGACTTGAGCTAACATCAATAGCCCAGGTCACGGCCGGGGATGACGGGCGCTGGAGGATAGATGAGATCATTACGTGCTGTGATGATCTCCTGCAGTTTTGCCATCAGCACTGTCACTGCCTTCTATGCCTGCCGCGTTCTCAGCAGTATCGCGAGAGCCCGTGATGTCACCGCTAGTGACAGTCTCGGGCCGCGGGCATAGACAGCAGTGAGCGCGGTGACGTCAGGAGGCAGGAGATAGTCACAGCAGGTAATGATCTCATCTCACCTCCTGACAGCAGCGCTCGTCATCCCCGTGGCTGCACGCACTGCAGTGTGTCAGTGTCTGCCTGCGCTGCAGGGTGACAAGCTGCTGATACTGCGGGCAGACACTGACACTGCAGGGCGGGCAGCCGCGGGGCTGGAGCAGGACACAGACTGCACGGGCACCTGGAGGTCACACGGAAGCGCTTCTGTGCGGCGTCCAGGGAGTGTGACGTGTGTTTACTCTGCTCCGCTTCCTGGCATAATGACATCACTTCCTGCAAAACCGCAGGCAGCGATGAGCATTACCGCAGGTAAATCGCGGCTATACCGGGGGTATACCGCACATCATTTGCTACCTGCGGTATACCCGCGGAATTTCGCGATTACATTACAGTGAATGGAGTGAAATACCGGGGGTATACCGCAGCTACCTGCGGAATAGAAGTGACTGCACATTTTCTCAAGAAAGTTTCTCAAGACGATCTTCACAAAGAATTTTCTTGAGAAAAATCCGCAGCGTGCGCACAGATATTATTTTCCCATAGGTTTTGCTGGGAAATGTCTGCAGAAAGATTACAAACATTTCTCAAGAAATTTCTGCAGCAAAACCGCGGGTAAAAACGCCTAGTGCGCACAGGGCCTTAGGGCCACTTTACACGCAAAGACATCGCTAACGAGATGTCGTTGGGGTCACGGAATTCGTGACGCACATTCGGCCTCGTTAGCGACGTTGTTGCTTGTGAAACGTACGAGCGACCGCTAACGATCAAAAATACTCACCTAATCGTTGATCTTTGACACGTCGTTCTAATCCCAAATATCGTTGCTGCTTTTGGACGCAGGTTGTTTATCGTTCCTGAGGCAGCACACATCGCTACGTGCGACACCCAAGGAATGACGAACAGCAACGTACCTGAATCCAGTAAGCAACGAGGTGGGCGTGTCTTTAATGCGGCTGCTCTCCGCTTCTATTGGACTCCTGCCGTGTGACGTCGCTGTGACGCCGCACGAACCCCCCCTTAGAAAAGGGGCAGTTCGCCAGCCACAGCGACGTCGCTAGGCAGGTAAGTCCGTGTGACGGGGCCCTAGCGATTTTGTACGCAACGGGCAGCGATTTGCCCGTCACGCACAAACGAGGGGGGCAGGTGCGATCGGCAGCGACATCGCTAGCGATGTCAGTGTGTAAAGTGGCCTTTAAGGTGAACTCTTCACTAATCCTGATTCTAATTGGTGTGGATCAAGTGCATGCTTGAAAGAATAACATCAGACACAAATAGGCGGCTGTGAATCTTTCCTCGATCAGAGGTGGCCTAAAATGTGTTTATTCTAACCGTAACATGAACTTATAAAAAGTACAAACCAGACCATAGAACGGATGAGACCGGAGCACGGACCAGACCATAGAACGGATGAGACCGGAGCACGGACCAGACCATAGAACGGATGAGACCGGAGCACGGACCGGAGCATAGAACGGATGAGACCGGAGCACGGACCAGACCATAGAACGGATGAGACCGGAGCACGGACCGGACCATAGAACGGATGAGACCGGAGCACTGACCGGACCATAGAACGGATGAGACCGGAGCACGGACCAGACCATAGAACGGATGAGACCGGAACACGGACCGGAGCATAGAACGGATGAGACCGGACCACGGACCGGACGAGACCGGAGCACGGACCGGACCACAGAACGGACGAGACCGGAGCACGGACCGGACCACAGAACGGACGAGACCGGAGCACGGACCGGACCACAGAACGGACGAGACCGGAGCACGGACCGGACCACAGAACGGACGAGACCGGAGCACGGACCGGACCACAGAACGGACGAGACCGGAGCACGGACCGGACCACAGAACGGACGAGACCGGAGCACGGACCGGACCACAGAACGGACGAGACCGGAGCACGGACCGGACCACAGAACGGACGAGACCGGAGCACGGACCGGACCACAGAACGGACGAGACCGGACCACGGACCGGACCACAGAACGGACGAGACCGGACCACGGACCGGACCATAGAACGGATGAGACCGGAGCACGGACCGGACCATAGAACGGATGAGACCGGAGCACGGACCGGACCATAGAACGGATGAGACCGGAGCACAGACCAGACCACAGAACGGACGAGACCGGAGCACAGAACGGACGAGACCGGACCACGGACCGGACCACAGAACGGACGAGACCGGACCACGGACCGGACGAGACCGGAGCACGGACCGGACCACAGAACGGACGAGACCGGAGCACGGACCGGACCACAGAACGGACGAGACCGGAGCACGGACCGGACGAGACCGGAGCACGGACCGGACCACGGAACGGACGAGACCGGAGCACGGACCGGACGAAACCGGAGCACGGACCGGACCACAGAACGGACTAGAACGGACGAGACCGGAGCACGGACCGGACCACAGAACGGACGAGACCGGAGCACGGACCGGACCACAGAACGGACGAGACCGGAGCACGGACCGGACCACAGAACGGACGAGACCGGAGCACGGACCGGACCACAGAACGGACGAGACCGGAGCACGGACCGGACCACAGAACGGACGAGACCGGAGCACGGACCGGACCACAGAACGGACGAGACCGGAGCACGGACCGGACCACAGAACGGACGAGACCGGACCACGGACCGGACCACAGAACGGACGAGACCGGACCACGGACCGGACCACAGAACGGACGAGACCGGAGCACAGAACGGACGAGACCGGACCACGGACCGGACCACAGAACGGACGAGACCGGACCACGGACCGGACGAGACCGGAGCACGGACCGGACCACAGACCGGACGAGACCGGAGCACGGACCGGACCACAGACCGGACGAGACCGGAGCACGGACCGGACCACAGACCGGACGAGACCGGAGCACGGACCGGACCACAGACCGGACGAGACCGGAGCACGGACCGGACCACAGACCGGACGAGACCGGAGCACGGACCGGACCACAGACCGGACGAGACCGGAGCACGGACCGGACCACAGAACGGACGAGACCGGAGCACGGACCGGACCACAGAACGGACGAGACCGGAGCACGGACCGGACCACAGAACGGACGAGACCGGAGCACGGACCGGACCACAGAACGGACGAGACCGGAGCACGGACCGGACCACAGAACGGACGAGACCGGAGCACGGACCGGACCACAGAACGGACGAGACCGGAGCACGGACCGGACCACAGAACGGACGAGACCGGAGCACGGACCGGACCACAGAACGGACGAGACCGGAGCACGGACCGGACCACAGAACGGACGAGACCGGAGCACGGACCGGACCACAGAACGGACGAGACCGGAGCACGGACCGGACCACAGAACGGACGAGACCGGAGCACGGACCGGACCACAGAACGGACGAGACCGGAGCACGGACCGGACCACAGAACGGACGAGACCGGAGCACGGACCGGACCACAGAACGGACGAGACCGGAGCACGGACCGGACCACAGAACGGACGAGACCGGACCACGGACCGGACCACAGAACGGACGAGACCGGACCACGGACCGGACCATAGAACGGATGAGACCGGAGCACGGACCGGACCATAGAACGGATGAGACCGGAGCACGGACCGGACCATAGAACGGATGAGACCGGAGCACAGACCAGACCACAGAACGGACGAGACCGGAGCACAGAACGGACGAGACCGGACCACGGACCGGACCACAGAACGGACGAGACCGGACCACGGACCGGACGAGACCGGAGCACGGACCGGACCACAGAACGGACGAGACCGGAGCACGGACCGGACCACAGAACGGACGAGACCGGAGCACGGACCGGACGAGACCGGAGCACGGACCGGACCACGGAACGGACGAGACCGGAGCACGGACCGGACGAAACCGGAGCACGGACCGGACCACAGAACGGACTAGAACGGACGAGACCGGAGCACGGACCGGACCACAGAACGGACGAGACCGGAGCACGGACCGGACCACAGAACGGACGAGACCGGAGCACGGACCGGACCACAGAACGGACGAGACCGGAGCACGGACCGGACCACAGAACGGACGAGACCGGAGCACGGACCGGACCACAGAACGGACGAGACCGGAGCACGGACCGGACCACAGAACGGACGAGACCGGAGCACGGAACGGACGAGACCTGAGCACGGACCGGACCACGGAACGGACGAGACCGGAGCACGGACCGGACCACGGACCGGACGAGACCGGAGCACGGAACGGACGAGACCTGAGCACGGACCGGACCACGGAACGGACGAGACCGGAGCACGGACCGGACCACGGACCGGACGAGACCGGAGCACGGACCGGACCACGGAACGGACGAGACCTGAGCACGGACCGGACCACGGAACGGACGAAACCGGAGCACGGACCGGACCACAGAACGGACAAGAACGGACGAGACCGGAGCACGGACCGGACCACAGAACGGACGAGACCGGAGCACGGACCGGACCACAGAACGGACGAGACCGGAGCACGGACCGGACCACAGAACGGACGAGACCGGAGCACGGACCGGACCACAGAACGGACGAGACCGGAGCACGGACCGGACCACAGAACGGACGAGACCGGAGCACGGACCGGACCACAGAACGGACGAGACCGGAGCACGGACCGGACCACAGAACGGACGAGACCGGAGCACGGACCGGACCACAGAACGGACGAGACCGGAGCACGGACCGGACCACAGAACGGACGAGACCGGAGCACGGACCGGACCACAGAACGGACGAGACCGGAGCACGGACCGGACCACAGAACGGACGAGACCGGAGCACGGACCGGACCACAGAACGGACGAGACCGGAGCACGGACCGGACCACAGAACGGACGAGACCGGAGCACGGACCGGACCACAGAACGGACGAGACCGGAGCACGGACCGGACCACAGAACGGACGAGACCGGAGCACGGACCGGACCACAGAACGGACGAGACCGGAGCACGGACCGGACCACAGAACGGACGAGACCGGAGCACGGACCGGACCACAGAACGGACGAGACCGGAGCACGGACCGGACCACAGAACGGACGAGACCGGAGCACGGACCGGACCACAGAACGGACGAGACCGGAGCACGGACCGGACCACAGAACGGACGAGACCGGAGCACGGACCGGACCACAGAACGGATAAGACCTGAGCACGGACCGGACCATAGAACGGATGAGACCGGAGCACGGACCGGACCACAGAACGGATGAGACCGGAGAATGGACCAGCCATAGAACGAATCGGACCTGAGCACGGACAGGACCACAGAACGGATGAGACCAGAGCACGGACCGGACCACAGAACGGACGAGACCGGAGCACGGACCGGACCACAGAACGGACGAGACCGGAGCACGGACCGGACCACAGAACGGACGAGACCGGAGCACGGACCGGACCACAGAACGGACGAGACCGGAGCACGAACCGGACCACAGAACGGACGAGACCGGAGCACGGACCGGACCACAGAACGGACGAGACCGGAGCACGGACCGGACCACAGAACGGATGAGACCGGAGCACGGACCGGACCATAAAACGGATTGGACCTGAGCACGGACAGGACCATAGAACGAATCAGACCAGAGCACGGACCAGACCATAGTACAGATCAGACCAAAGTAAGAACCAGACTAAGGATTGGACTACTGACCAAATTGAAGCACGTACCGGAGCAGACTGGAGCAGAGCACGGACAGGGAGCGGAGCACGGACAGGGAGAGGAGCACGGACAGGGACCGGAGCACGGACAGGGACCGGAGCACGGACAGGGACCGGAGCACGGACAGGGACCGGAGCACGGACAGGGACCGGAGCACGGACAGGGACCGGAGCACGGACAGGGACCGGAGCACGGACAGGGACCGGAGCACGGACAGGGACCGGAGCACGGACAGGGACCGGAGCACGGATATGGACCGGAGCACGGACAGGAGCGGAGCACGGACAGGACCGGAGCACGGACAGGACCGGAGCACGGATAGGGACCGGAGCACGGACAGGACCGGAGCACGGATAGGGACCGGAGCACGGATAGGGACCGGAGCACGGATAGGGACCGGAGCACGGATAGGGACCGGAGCACGGATAGGGACCGGAGCACGGATAGGGACCGGAGCACGGATAGGGACCGGAGCACGGACAGGGACCGGAGCACGGACAGGGACCGGAGCACGGACAGGAGCGGAGCACGGATAGGGAGCGGAGCACGGACAGGAGCGGAGCACGGATAGGAGCGGAGCACGGATAGGGGCCGGAGCACGGACAGGGGCCGGAGCACGGACAGGGGCCGGAGCACGGACAGGGGCCGGAGCACGGACAGGAGCCGGAGCACGGACAGGAGCCGGAGCACGGACAGGGACCGGAGCACGGACAGGGACCGGAGCACGGACAGGGACCGGAGCACGGACAGGGACCGGAGCACGGATAGGGACCGGAGCACGGATAGGGACCGGACCACGGATAGGGACCGGACCACGGATAGGGACCGGAGCACGGACAGGGACCGGAGCACGGACAGGGACCGGAGCACGGACAGGGACCGGAGCACGGACAGGGACCGGAGCACGGACAGGGACCGGAGCACGGATATGGACCGGAGCGCGGACAGGGACCGGAGCGCGGATATGGACCGGAGCGCGGACAGGGACCGGAGCGCGGACAGGGACCGGAGCGCGGACAGGGACCGGAGCGCGGACAGGGACCGGAGCGCGGACAGGGACCGGAGCGCGGACCAGACCATAGAACGGACAGGAGCGGAGCACGGACAGGAGCGGAGCATGGACAGGAGCGGAGCACGGATAGGGACCGGAGCACGGATAGGGACCGGAGCACGGATAGGGACCGGAGCACGGATAGGGACCGGAGCACGGATAGGGACCGGAGCACGGATAGGGACCGGAGCACGGATAGGGACCGGAGCACGGATAGGGACCGGAGCACGGATAGGGACCGGAGCACGGACAGGGACCGGAGCACGGATAGGGACCGGAGCACGGATAGGGACCGGAGCACGGATAGGGACCGGAGCACGGACAGGGACCGGAGCACGGACAGGGACCGGAGCACGGACAGGGACCGGAGCACGGACAGGGACCGGAGCACGGACAGGGACCGGAGCACGGACAGGGACCGGAGCACGGACAGGGACCGGAGCACGGACAGGGACCGGAGCACGGATATGGACCGGAGCACGGACAGGGACCGGAGCACGGATATGGACCGGAGCACGGACAGGGACCGGAGCACGGACAGGGACCGGAGCACGGACAGGGACCGGAGCACGGACAGGGACCGGAGCGCGGACAGGGACCGGAGCACGGACAGGGACCGGAGCGCGGACAGGGACCGGAGCGCGGACAGGGACCGGAGCGCGGACAGGGACCGGAGCGCGGACCAGACCATAGAACGGACAGGAGCGGAGCGCGGACCAGACCATAGAACGGACAGGAGCGGAGCACGGACCAGACCATAGAACGGACAGGAGCGGAGCGCGGACCAGGCCATAGAACGGATGAGACCAGAGCACGACCAGGCCATAGAACGGATGAGACCGGAGCACGGACCATAGAACGGAGGAGACCGGAGCACGGAGCGGACCATAGAACGGATGAGACCGGAGCACGGACCGGACGAGACCGGAGCACGGACCGGACCACAGAACGGACGAGACCGGAGCACGGACCGGACCACAGAATGGACGAGACCGGAGCACGGACCGGACCACAGAACGGACGAGACCGGACCACGGACCGGACCACAGAACGGACGAGACCGGACCACGGACCGGACCACAGAACGGACGAGACCGGACCACGGACCGGACGAGACCGGAGCACGGACCGGACCACGGAACGGACGAGACCGGAGCACGGAGCGGACCACGGAACGGACGAGACCGGAGCACGGACCGGACCAAAGAACGGACGAGACCGGAGCACGGACCGGACCACAGAACGGACGAGACCGGAGCACGGACCGGACCACAGAACGGACGAGACCGGAGCACGGACCGGACCACAGAACGAACGAGACCGGAGCACGGACCGGACCACAGAACGGACGAGACCGGAGCACGGACCGGACCACAGAACGGACGAGACCGGAGCACGGACCGGACCACAGAACGGACCACAGAACGGACGAGACCGGAGCACGGACCGGATCACAGAACGGACCACGGAACGGACGAGACCGGAGCACGGACCGGATCACAGAACGGACCACAGAACGGACGAGACCGGAGCACGGACCGGATCACAGAACGGACCACAGAACGGACGAGACCGGAGCACGGACCGGATCACAGAACGGACGAGACCGGAGCACGGACCGGACCACAGAACGGACGAGACCGGAGCACGGACCGGACCACAGAACGGACGAGACCGGAGCACGGACCGGACCACAGAACGGACCACAGAACGGACGAGACCGGAGCACGGACCGGACGAGACCGGAGCACGGACCGGACCACAGAACGGACCACAGAACGGACGAGACCGGAGCACGGACCGGACCACAGAACGGACGAGACCGGAGCACGGACCGGACCACAGAACGGACGAGACCGGAGCACGGACCGGACCACAGAACGGACCACAGAACGGACGAGACCGGAGCACGGACCGGATCACAGAACGGACGAGACCGGAGCACGGACCGGACCACAGAACGGACGAGACCGGAGCACGGACCGGACCACAGAACGGACGAGACCGGAGCACGGACCGGACCACAGAACGGACGAGACCGGAGCACGGACCGGACCACAGAACGGACGAGACCGGAGCACGGACCGGACCACAGAACGGACGAGACCGGAGCACGGACCGGACCACAGAACGGACGAGACCGGAGCACGGACCGGACCACAGAACGGACGAGACCGGAGCACGGACCGGACCACAGAACGGACGAGACCGGAGCACGGACCGGACCACAGAACGGACGAGACCGTAGCACGGACCGGACCACAGAACGGACGAGACCGTAGCACGGACCGGACCACAGAACGGACGAGACCGGAGCACGGACCGGACCACAGAACGGACGAGACCGGAGCACGGACCGGACCACAGAACGGACGAGACCGGAGCACGGACCGGACCACAGAACGGACGAGACCGGAGCACGGACCGGACGAGACCGGAGCACGGACCGGACGAGACCGGAGCACGGACCGGACCGGACGAGACCGGAGCACGGACCGGACGAAACCGGAGCACGGACCGGACCACAGAACGGACTAGAACGGACGAGACCAGAGCACGGACCGGACCACAGAACGGACGAGACCGGAGCACGGACCGGACCACAGAACGGACGAGACCGGAGCACGGACCGGACCACAGAACGGACGAGACCGGAGCACGGACCGGACCACAGAACGGACGAGACCGGAGCACGGACCGGACCACAGAACGGACGAGACCGGAGCACGGACCGGACCACAGAACGGACGAGACCGGAGCACGGACCGGACCACAGAACGGACGAGACCGGAGCACGGACCGGACGAGACCGGAGCACGGACCGGACCACAGAACGGACGAGACCGGAGCACGGACCGGACCACAGAACGGACGAGACCGGAGCACGGACCGGACCACAGAACGGACGAGACCGGAGCACGGACCGGACCACAGAACGGATAAGACCTGAGCACGGACCGGACCACAGAACGGATGAGACCGGAGCACGGACCGGACCACAGAACGGATGAGACCGGAGAATGGACCAGCCATAGAACGAATCGGACCTGAGCACGGACAGGACCACAGAACGGATGAGACCAGAGCACGGACCGGACCACAGAACGGATGAGACAGGAGGACGGACCAGCCATAGAACGAATCGGACCTGAGCACGGGCCGGACCACAGAACGGACGAGACCGGAGCACGGGCCGGACCACAGAACGGACGAGACCGGAGCACGGACCGGACCACAGAACGGACGAGACCGGAGCACGGGCCGGACCACAGAACGGACGAGACCGGAGCACGGACCGGACCACAGAACGGACGAGACCGGAGCACGGACCGGACCACAGAACGGACGAGACCGGAGCACGGACCGGACCACAGAACGGACGAGACCGGAGCACGGACCGGACCACAGAACGGACGAGACCGGAGCACGGACCGGACCACAGAACGGACGAGACCGGAGCACGGACCGGACCACAGAACGGACGAGACCGGAGCACGGACCGGACCACAGAACGGACGAGACCGGAGCACGGACCGGACCACAGAACGGACGAGACCGGAGCACGGACCGGACCACAGAACGGACGAGACCGGAGCACGGACCGGACCACAGAACGGACGAGACCGGAGCACGGACCGGACCACAGAACGGACGAGACCGGAGCACGGACCGGACCACAGAACGGACGAGACCGGAGCACGGACCGGACCACAGAACGGACGAGACCGGAGCACGGACCGGACCACAGAACGGACGAGACCGGAGCACGGACAGGGACCGGAGCACGGACAGGGACCGGAGCACGGACAGGGACCGGAGCACGGACAGGGACCGGAGCACGGACAGGGACCGGAGCACGGACAGGGACCGGAGCACGGACAGGGACCGGAGCACGGACAGGGACCGGAGCACGGACAGGGACCGGAGCACGGATATGGACCGGAGCACGGACAGGAGCGGAGCACGGATAGGGACCGGAGCACGGACAGGACCGGAGCACGGATAGGACCGGAGCACGGATAGGGACCGGAGCACGGATAGGGACCGGAGCACGGATAGGGACCGGAGCACGGACAGGGACCGGAGCACGGACAGGAGCGGAGCACGGACAGGAGCGGAGCACGGATAGGGAGCGGAGCACGGACAGGAGCGGAGCACGGACAGGAGCGGAGCACGGATAGGGGCCGGAGCACGGACAGGGGCCGGAGCACGGACAGGGGCCGGAGCACGGACAGGAGCCGGAGCACGGACAGGAGCCGGAGCACGGACAGGAGCCGGAGCACGGACAGGAGCGGAGCACGGATAGGGACCGGAGCACGGACAGGAGCCGGAGCACGGACAGGAGCCGGAGCACGGACAGGGACCGGAGCACGGATAGGGACCGGAGCACGGATAGGGACCGGAGCACGGATAGGGACCGGAGCACGGATAGGGACCGGAGCACGGATAGGGACCGGAGCACGGATAGGGACCGGAGCACGGATAGGGACCGGAGCACGGATAGGGACCGGAGCACGGACAGGGACCGGAGCACGGACAGGGACCGGAGCACGGACCAGACCATAGAACGGACAGGAGCGGAGCGCGGACCAGACCATAGAACGGACAGGAGCGGAGCACGGACCAGACCATAGAACGGACAGGAGCGGAGCACAGACCAGACCATAGAACGGACAGGAGCGGAGCGCGGACCAGGCCATAGAACGGATGAGACCGGAGCACGGACCATAGAACGGAGGAGACCGGAGCACGGAGCGGACCATAGAACGGATGAGACCGGAGCACGGACCGGACCATAGAACGGATGAGACCGGAGCACGGAGCGGACCATAGAACGGATGAGACCGGAGCATGGACCGGACCATAGAACGGATGAGACCGGAGCACGGAGCGGACCATAGAACGGATGAGACCGGAGCACGGAGCGGACCATAGAACGGATGAGACCGGAGCACGGACCATAGAACGGATGAGACCGGAGCACGGACCGGACCATAGAACGGATGAGACCGGAGCACGGACCAGACCATAGAACGGATGAGACCGGAGCACGGAGCAGACCATAGAACGGATGAGACCGGAGCACGGAGCGGACCATAGAACGGATGAGACCGGAGCACGGAGCGGACCATAGAACGGATGAGACCGGAGCATGGACCGGACCATAGAACGGATGAGACCGGAGCATGGACCGGACCATAGAACGGATGAGACCGGAGCACGGAGCGGACCATAGAACGGATGAGACCGGAGCACGGAGCGGACCATAGAACGGATGAGACCGGAGCACGGACCATAGAACGGATGAGACCGGAGCACGGACCGGACCATAGAACGGATGAGACCGGAGCACGGACCGGACCATAGAACGGATGAGACCGGAGCACGGACCATAGAACGGACAGGAGCGGAGCACGGACCAGACCATAGAACGGACAGGAGCGGAGCGCGGACCGGACCATAGACCGGATGAGGCCGGAGCACGGAGCAGACCATAGACCGGATGAGGCCGGAGCACGGACCATAGAACGGATGAGACAGGAGCACGGACCAGGCCATAGAACGGATGAGACCGGAGCACGGACCAGGCCATAGAACGGATGAGACCGGAGCACGGAGCGGACCATAGAACGGATGAGACCGGAGCACGGACCGGACCATAGAACGGATGAGACCGGAGCACGGACCAGACCATAGAACGGATGAGACCGGAGCACGGACCGGACCATAGAACGGATGAGACCGGAGCACGGAGCGGTGTGAAATACAGAACATTAGAGCCGCTTCCCACAAACGTCTTGTGCTGCCATCACCTCACCTCACACCAGAGCCGGGGCCTCTGTACAGCGGCTGACACCAGAGACAACAGCCTGCACCTACTGCACTGCTACACAGGAAGGACCTGTGGTGAGGTCACACCATGTGACCATAATGGGCGGGGTTCACAGAAAGAGAAGTGGAGCTGAAGGACCTGTGGTGACGTCACACCATGTGACCATAAGGGGCAGAGCTCAGTATAGGGGAAGTGATTGCGAAAAACCTGTGGTGACGTCACAGGATGTGACCATAATGGGCGGAGCTCAGCGAAAGAGTGGTGCTGAAGGACCTGTAGTGACGTAACAATCATGTGACCATAATGGACGGAGATTAGCTAAGAAGCGTCGATAAAGGACCTGTGGTGACGTCACAATCATGTGACTACAGTAGGCGGAGCTCAGCTGAAAGGCGAAGGTGAGGGAGCTGAGATCACGTCACAATCATGTGACCACAGTGGGCGGAGCTCAGCTGTGAGGCGGAGGGGAGGGGCTTGTGCTGCGGTGTTCCCGCTCTGTGTCTCCTGAGGTAATCAGTGTTTCCCCCACAATGCAGTGCGCAGGGGCCTCCTCAGCAGTCACACAGTGCTATGTATTGGGCGGGGCTCTGCTGTGAGGGGAGGGGCTTGTGCTGCGGTGTTCCCGCTCTGTGTCTCCTGAGGTAATCAGTGTTTCCCCCACAATGCAGTGCGCAGGGGCCGCCTCATCAGTCACACAGTGCTATGTATTGGGCGGGGCTCTGCTGTGAGGGGAGGGGCTTGTGCTGCTGTGTTCCCGCTCTGTGTCTCCTGAGGTAATCAGTGTCTCCCCCACAATGCAGTGCGCAGGGGCCGCCTCAGCAGTCACACAGTGCTATGTATTGGGCGGGGCTCTGCTGTGAGGGGAGGGGCTTGTGCTGCTGTGTTCCCGCTCTGTGTCTCCTGAGGTAATCAGTGTCTCCCCCACAATGCAGTGCGCAGGTGCCGCCTCAGCAGTTACACAGTGCTATGTATTGGGCGGAGCTCTGCTGTGAGGTGGAGGGGAGGGGCTTGTGATGCTGTGTTCCCGCTCTGTGTCTCCTGAGGTAATCAGTGTTTCCCCCACAATGCAGTGCGCAGGGGCCGCCTCAGCAGTCACACAGGGCTGTGTATTGGGCGGTGCTCTGCTGTGAGGCGGAGGGGAGGGGCTTGTGCTCCTGTGTTCCCGCTCTGTGTCTCCTGAGGTAGTCAGTGTTTCCCCCACAATGCAGTGCGCAGGGGCCGCCTCAGCAGTCACACAGTGCTATGTATTGGGCGGAGCTCTGCTGTGAGGCGGAGGGGAGGGGCTTGTGCTGCTGTGTTCCCGCTCTGTGTCTCCTGAGGTAATCAGTGTTTCCCCCACAATGCAGTGCGCAGGGGCCGCCTCAGCAGTCACACAGTGCTATGTATTGGGCGGAGCTCTGCTGTGAGGGGAGGGGCTTGTGCTGCTGTGTTCCCGCTCTGTGTCTCCTGAGGTGATCAGTGTTTCCCCCACAATGCAGTGCGCAGGGGCCGCCTCAGCAGTCACACAGTGCTATGTATTGGGCGGAGCTCTGCTGTGAGGGGAGGGGCTTGTGCTGCTGTGTTCCCGCTCTGTGTCTCCCCCACAATGCAGTGCGCAGGGGCCGTCTCAGCAGTTACACAGTGCTATGTATTGGGCGGGGCTCTGCTGTGAGGTGGAGGGGAGGGGCTTGTGCTGCTGTGTTCCCGCTCTGTGTCTCCTGAGGTAATCAGTGTCTCCCTACAATGCAGTGCGCAGGGGCTGCCTCAGCAGTCACACAGTGCTATGTATTGGGCGGGGCTCTGCTGTGAGGCGGAGGGGAGGGGCTTGTGCTGCTGTGTTCCTGCTCTGTGTCTCCTGAGGTAATCAGTGTCTCCCCCACAATGCAGTGCGCAGGGGCCGCCTCAGCAGTCACACAGTGCTATGTATTGGGCGGGGCTCTGCTGTGAGGCGGAGGGGAGGGGCTTGTGCTGCTGTGTTCCCGCTCTGTGTCTCCCCCACAATACAGTGCGCAGGGGCCTCCTCAGCAGTCACACAGTGCTATGTATTGGGCGGGGCTCTCCTGTGAGGGGAGGGGAGGGGCTTGTGCTGCTGTGTTCCCGCTCAATGTCTCCCCCACAATGCAGTGCGCAGGGGCCGCCTCAGCAGTCACACAGTGCTATGTATTGGGCGGGGCTCTGCTGTGAGGCGGAGGGGAGGGGCTTGTGCTGCTGTGTTCCCGCTCTGTGTCTCCTGAGGTAATCAGTATTTCCCCCACAATGCAGTGCGCAGGGGCCTCCTCAGCAGTCACACAGTGCTATGTATTGGGCGGGGCTCTGCTGTGAGGCGGAGGGGAGGGGCTTGTGCTGCTGTGTTCCCGCTCTGTGTCTCCTGAGGTGATCAGTATTTCCCCCACAATGCAGTGCGCAGGGGCCGCCTCAGCAGTCACACAGTGCTATGTATTGGGCGGGGCTCTGCTGTGAGGCGGAGGGGAGGGGCTTGTGCTGCTGTGTTCCCGCTCTGTGTCTCCTGAGGTAATCAGTGTCTCCCCCACAATGCAGTGCGCAGGGGCCGCCTCAGCAGTCACACAGTGCTATGTATTGGGCGGGGCTCTGCTGTGAGGCGGAGGGGAGGGGCTTGTGCTGCTGTGTTCCCGCTCTGTGTCTCCTGAGGTAATCAGTGTTTCCCCCACAATGCAGTGCGCAGGGGCCGCCTCAGCAGTCACACAGTGCTATGTATTGGGCGGGGCTCTGCTGTGAGGCGGAGGGGAGGGGCTTGTGCTGCTGTGTTCCCGCTCTGTGTCTCCTGAGGTAATCAGTGTCTCCCCCACAATGCAGTGCGGAGGGGCCGCCTCAGCAGTCACACAGTGCTATGTATTGGGCGGGGCTCTGCTGTGAGGGGAGGGGCTTGTGCTGCTGTGTTCCCGCTCTGTGTCTCCTGAGGTAGTCAGTGTCTCCCCACAATGCAGTGCGCAGGGGCCGCCTCAGCAGTCACACAGTGCTATGTATTGGGCGGGGCTCTGCTGTGAGGCGGAGGGGAGGGGCTTGTGCTGCTGTGTTCCCGCTCTGTGTCTCCTGAGGTAATCAGTGTCTCCCCCACAATGCAGTGCGCAGGGGCTGCCTCAGCAGTCACACAGTGCTATGTATTGGGCGGGGCTCTGCTGTGAGGCGGAGGGGAGGGGCTTGTGCTGCTGTGTTCCCGCTCTGTGTCTCCTGAGGTAATCAGTGTTTCCCCCACAATGCAGTGCGCAGGGGCCGCCTCAGCAGTCACACAGTGCTATGTATTGGGCGGGGCTCTGCTGTGAGGCGGAGGGGAGGGGCTTGTGCTGCTGTGTTCCCGCTCTGTGTCTCCTGAGGTAATCAGTGTCTCCCCCACAATGCAGTGCGGAGGGGCCGCCTCAGCAGTCACACAGTGCTATGTATTGGGCGGGGCTCTGCTGTGAGGGGAGGGGCTTGTGCTGCTGTGTTCCCGCTCTGTGTCTCCTGAGGTAGTCAGTGTCTCCCCACAATGCAGTGCGCAGGGGCCGCCTCAGCAGTCACACAGGGCTATGTATTGGGCGGGGCTCTGCTGTGAGGCGGAGGGGAGGGGCTTGTGCTCCTGTGTTCCCGCTCTGTGTCTCCTGAGGTAATCAGTGTCTCCCCCACAATGCAGTGCGCAGGGGCCACCTCTGCAGTCACACAGTGCTATGTATTGGGCGGGGCTCTGCTGTGAGGCGGAGGGGAGGGGCTTGTGCTGCTGTGTTCCCGCTCTGTGTCTCCTGAGGTAATCAGTGTTTCCCCCACAATGCAGTGCGCAGGGGCCGCCTCAGCAGTCACACAGTGCTATGTATTGGGCGGAGCTCTGCTGTGAGGCGGGGGGAGGGGCTTGTGCTCCTGTGTTCCCGCTCTGTGTCTCCTGAGGTAATCAGTGTTTCCCCCACAATGCAGTGCGCAGGGGCCACCTCTGCAGTCACACAGTGCTATGTATTGGGCGGGGCTCTGCTGTGAGGCGGAGGGGAGGGGCTTGTGCTGCTGTGTTCCCGCTCTGTGTCTCCTGAGGTAATCAGTGTTTCCCCCACAATGCAGTGCGCAGTAGTGATGGGTAAAATGCGATTTTTTGGTGAGTCGGCTCTTTTGGCTCCGAAAACGGCTCTTCATTTCCTATTACCTTTGGCTTTAAATTTGAAGCCCAATTCTGGTATGTTTTAACCCATGATTGTATACCTTTTAGTAAAAATCTACACATGCCAATTTATGACATAAAACAGAATAGTTTCCAGAATAACCAGATTTTATATTATTTGCTGTAAAAACTTTAACAAACACAATGTTCGATAAAAAAAAAAGTGCAGAAATCAAACAAGTGCAATTCAATGAGCTCAACACTACTGGCAATTGTATGCAAAATCGGATGTGATGTGAGAGGCTGCACTGCCTTGTATAGGACTAGTTCTGTGCATGAAGGTGGTCCCTCAGATTGGCACTGCTATCATGTAACAGGGGCTGCTGGAGGTCATTCACCAGCAACAACAGAACATTTACACAGTCGATGCAGCATCCGAGCCTGCGATCCAGTGATGCTCAATCCAGCAGCGCGGATCATTTGTTCTCTTCCATTCAAGTGAATGGGAGAGAACAAGGGATACACATTTACATCCGCTGTTTCTCCCTCGCTCAGCGAGGATTTACAAGCTGGCGGTAAATAACTAGAATCAGGCTAAATCCAGATGTCGAGTGTTCCTTTAATAAAGTGCCTGACTGCTGCTTGTCACAGATTGGAGGGGGCGGGGCTGTGAGTCAGTGCTATGTGCGGCAGCAGGAGGAGCATTCTCAGTCTCCTGGATAAGATCAGAGTGACTACTGCCGGGAGGGAGGGGCCGAGAGGGGCGGGGCAAGAGGGGACTGACTGTGGAACGGAACTGGCAAAGAGCCGTTTACATTTCAATTGGCTCCCTGCCAGGAGCCGACTCATATGATTCACTATGAAGAGCCGGCTCTTAGAGCCGGCTCGTTCAGGAGCTACCCATCACTAGTGCGCAGGGGCCGCCTCAGCAGTCACACAGTGCTATGTATTGGGCGGGGCTCTGCTGTGAGGGGAGGGGCTTGTGCTGCTGTGTTCCCGCTCTGTGTCTCCTGAGGTAATCAGTGTCTCCCCCACAATGCAGTGCGCAGGTGCCGCCTCAGCAGTCACACAGTGCTATGTAGTGGGCGGAGCTCTGCTGTGAGGCGGAGGGGAGGGGCTTGTGCTGCTGTGTTCCCGCTCTGTGTCTCCTGAGGTAATCAGTGTCTCCCCCACAATGCAGTGCGCAGGTGCCGCCTCAGCAGTCACACAGTGCTATGTATTGGGCGGGGCTCTGCTGTGAGGCGGAGGGGAGGGGCTTGTGCTGCTGTGTTCCCGCTCTGTGTCTCCTGAGGTAATCAGTGTTTCCCCCACAATGCAGTGCACAGGTGCCGCCTCAGCAGTCACACAGTGCTATGTATTGGGCGGGGCTCTGCTGTGAGGCGGAGGGGAGGGGCTTGTGCTGCTGTGTTCCCGCTCTGTGTCTCCTGAGGTAATCAGTGTCTCCCCCACAATGCAGTGTGCAGGTGCCGCCTCAGCAGTCACACAGTGCTATGTATTGGGCGGGGCTCTGCTGTGAGGCGGGGGGAAGGGGCTTGTGCTGCTGTGTTCCCGCTCTGTGTCTCCTGAGGTAATCAGTGTTTCCCCCACAATGCAGTGCGCAGGCGCCACCTCAGCAGTCACACAGTGCTATGTATTGGGCGGGGCTCTGCTGTGAGGCGGAGGGGAGGGGCTTGTGCTGCGGTGTTCCCGCTCTGTGTCTCCTGAGGTAATCAGTGTCTCCCCACAATGCAGTGCGCAGGGGCCGCCTCAGCAGTCACACAGTGCTATGTATTGGGCGGGGCTCTGCTGTGAGGGGAGGGGCTTGTGCTGCTGTGTTCCCGCTCTGTGTCTCCTGAGGTAATCAGTGTTTCCCCCACAATGCAGTGCGCAGGGGCCGCCTCAGCAGTCACACAGTGCTATGTATTGGGCGGGGCTCTGCTGTGAGGGGAGGGGCTTGTGCTGCTGTGTTCCCGCTCTATGTCTCCTGAGGTAATCAGTGTTTCCCCCACAATGCAGTGCGCAGGGGCCGCCTCAGCAGTCACACAGTGCTATGTATTGGGCGGGGCTCTGCTGTGAGGGGAGGGGCTTGTGCTGCTGTGTTCCCGCTCTGTGTCTCCTGAGGTATCAGTGTCACGAACAGCCGGGGAAGTCCCTCAGAAATCCGCAGCTGTTCACTGATTTGTTACACACGACTACTCTCTAGCGCCCCCCTTGTCTGCAGGCCACTTTTGGTACTGCAGGACAATGCATAAGATGAGGCTGCTGAGCTGATAATGCCAAATATTGGAGGTCTCACAGCAAGGGTAAATGTATATATCCCCGATTCCTGCTAATGGAATATTTATATACCTCGGTACCCTTAATGATAGCACTCCAATAATTCTATGCAATAACAATTACGCTGCCACCACCCAGACTTTCTACAGGTAGCTGGGAACCCGTTTCAGATAGCATAAGGCCCTTCGGGGTTTTGGATTCGTATATAAAGCATAAGGAAAGAAACTCTTAAATTTTTATATATTTAATCCGAAAATAGGCAGTGTTTAAAGAATATACAGGAATTTACAAAAGGGAACAATACACATTACGGCATAACAGTACATAAAATAAAAGGTATAAACGTGAAACTTACTAAGCTTGTGCCATAGAAGTGACGTCTGCTTAGGGAGTAGGAGGGAACTCCAAGAGATGTTAGAATCGGCCAGCATCACCCTTCATGATGCCCTCCTCGTGCTGACTGCGCCCCCAAGACAGGAACTGTCTCTTATGCTCTTGCTAGCCCCCCTTGCCTGTGACATCATTTTACAGTCACTTGTGGGCTGGGCTTGAGATGGTCACAAAGTTCCATAATTCTAGGGTTTTTCATATCTTTGCTCCTGGGTCACACAGGTGAAAGATATTAGCGTCATATTTAATATCTCGATTTTACAGTTACATTGATACCAAACACAACGCCTCTAGCACAATTTTACTGGCCAATACTAATTTGTCGTGATTCCGTCGATCTCCTCGTCAGGTGAGACGGTGCGCTGGGTTCCGCACGACGCAGGGATTCTGGCAATGTGTTTTTCATCTTTCTAGCATTAAAGTCGCACTTCAAAACCTGCTTTGGGAGTTTTCCCGCCAATATTACAAAGAATTGTCTTTCTCTGCAGCTTTTGGCTTTAGTTCTACCATCACCCAAAGTCATAAATACCTTAAGCTTCCAGGCCAATCAGATAATCGCCATGACGACCTGTGGCTGGTGAAGAAGAGGGGGATGAAGTCCCTTCAACCGTTCTACATGACACCTCCCCCTTTTTGAGGTAGCATGGGAGATTGATTTGCCAATCGTCTCCTAAGCCTACCTCGCTGGCATCCCCCTGCCGGGATAGCCCATCAGCGTTGCCATGCTCAACACCCTTCCTGTGTTGAATGGTAAAGTCATACTGCTGTAGTGCCAAGCTCCACCGCAGTAGCTTACCATTGTCGCCGGCCACCCGATGTAGCCAGCTGAGAGGGTTGTGGTCTGTCACTATGGTGAAGTTGCGTCCATATAGGTAGGGCTGCAGTTTCCGCAGGGCCCACACTATAGAGAGGCACTCCTTCTCCACAGTGGCGTAGGCCACTTCCCGGGATAAGAGCTTGCGGCTGAGAAACATCACCGGATGCTCTTCTCCCTTCCCATTTACCTGGCTGAGTACTGCACCAAGGCCAAACGCACTGGCATCTGTCTGAACTATGAACCGTCGGGTGAAGTCCGGAGCTTGTAGGATTGGGGAACTGGCGAGGGCAGCTTTTAGTGCCCTGAAGGACCGTTCACAGTCATCTGTCCAGGTGACTACTTGCGGTAGCTTCTTTTTGGTGAGGTCCGTCAACGGCTTAGCAAGAGCACTATAGTTAGGAACGAACTTCCTATAGTACCCTGCCGTACCCAAGAAGGACATCACCTGCTTCTTTGACTTGGGGGTAGGCCAGGAGGTGATGGCATCAACCTTCCCTGGCTCTGGTTTCAGGGTCCCGCCACCCACTCTGTGTCCAAGGTACTGTACCTCAGTCATGCCGATCTGACACTTCCCTGGCTTTATAGTAAGACCAGCGCTTTGGATCCGCCTGAGCACCTGCTCCAGGTGCCCCAGGTGTTCCTCCCAAGTGGGACTAAAGATGGCAATGTCATCCAGGTAAGCTACTGCAAACCCTCCTAGTCCCTCGAGCAGCTGGTCGACCAATCGCTGGAAAGTGGCAGGAGCATTTCTCATGCCAAAGGGCATGACAAGGGATTCATACAGCCCGAATGGGGTGATGAAGGCGGACCTTTCCTGTGCTTCCTTGGACATAGGAATCTGCCAGTACCCTCGACTCAGGTCCATGATGGTCAGGTACTGGGCCCCGGCTAAGCAATCCAGTAACTCGTCGATGCGTGGCATTGGGTACGCATCGGGTGCTGTGATTGCATTTAGCCTCCTGTAGTCCACACAAAACCGGGTTGTCCGGTCCTTTTTGGGAACCAAGACTACAGGCGAGGCCCATGCACTTTTGGACCTCTGGATCACTCCCAGGACTAGCATTTCATCGATCTCCCTTTTTATGTCCTTTTGTGCCTCTAGGGAGACACGGTATGGGGGTTGACGAACTGGGGAATGACTCCCTGTGTCCACCTGGTGGGTGGCTAGGGATGTCTTCCCTGGGACATTCGTGAAGGTCATCAGGTAGGGCCGGAATACCTCCCGCAGCTGGGACTTTTGGTCCAAGGATAGCTGTGGGTTGAATGCCGCCTCCTCGATAGACCCTCCATCCCGGGCTGAGGCGAGCAAGTCCACCAAGACTTCACTTTCGCCTTCCTCGGGAAGACTACACACAGGAAGAGCAAAGGCTTCCCTGTCATGATGAGCTTTCATCATGTTGACATGGAAGACCTTTTGCCTCTTCCTGGCATGGTCGATGGTGACCACATAGTTTACGTCATTGAGGCGCTGATGCACCAGGTATGGACCCTCCCAGGCCGCCTGAAGCTTGTTCTGGGTCATTGGGACTAGGACCCACACCTTCTGACCCACTTCATACACCCGCTCTCGAGCGTGTTGGTCGTACCATCGCTTCTGGCTGGCCTGGGCTTGCGCCATATTCTCATGCACCATCTGCGTCATTGACTGCATTTTGTCACGGAGCCGAATGACATACTCCACAACGGACACTTCTGGGGAATTCAGTTCCTCTTCCCAGGATTCCCTTACCAGACCAAGAGGCCCCCGGACTCGTCTGCCATACAGGAGCTCGAAGGGGGAAAACCCCGTTGAGGCCTGTGGTACCTCTCTGTAGGCAAACAGCAGGTGTGAGAGATACCGCTCCCAGTCGCGTCCATGTGACTCAACCAGCATCTTAAGCATCTGCTTAAGTGTACCATTAAATCGCTCACACAAACCATTGGTCTGTGGGTGATAAGCGCTTGATATCAGATGCCGCACCTGCATTTTCTTACAGAGAGCCTCCATTAGACGAGACATGAACTGAGTCCCCTGGTCGGTAAGCATCTCCCTGGGAAATCCTACTCGGGAGAATATGGTCAAGAGGGCATCTGCCACCTTATCGGCTCTAACTGAGGACAGAGCCACTGCCTCCGGATACCGGGTAGCATAGTCTACCACAGTAAGGACGAACCGTTTTCCAGAGCTGCTGGGGACGGCCAGAGGCCCGACAATGTCCACAGCGACCCTCTGGAAAGGCTCCTCTATCACCGGCAAGGAGATCAGGGGAGCTTTGGGAGCAGGCCCTGACTTTCCCACTCTTTGACATGTGATACAGGAGCGGCAGTAGTTGGCAACATCTGTCCCCATTTTGGGCCAATAGAAGTGGTGAGACAGCCGGGCCTTGGTTTTGCTAACCCCCAAGTGTCCGGCGAGTGGGATCTCATGGGCAATCCGCAGCAACTCACTCCTAAAGCGGTGAGGCACCACCAGCTGTTTTTCCTTCAGCCACTCTTGTTGGGGGTTACAGGGAATTGTCTCCCGGTACAACTTTCCCTGGTCCCAGAATACCCTCTCCTTATCGGTCTCGGAGGAGGGCTTCTCTGCGAGGTCCCTTAACGTCTCTAGACTGGCATCAGTTCGTAGAGCCACCTGAAACTCTTGGCTAGAGGCAGCCAAAAGTGACGTTAAGGTTCCAACCTCACCGGGACCCTCTGGGACCTGCTCTGGGTCCATCACCAGTTCCGTTATCCCTCTGGGTGAAGAGGTGTCAGAAGGCAGGGTTTCATTTGCGTTCTGGGCACTCTGACTGCGGGTGACAGCACCGATGAAGGCTGTCTCCCCGGGGAATAACCACTCTTCCCCATCAGCCTGACAGGTACTACTGGCTGTGTCACTGTCCGCTGTGACACTGCTCAGCTGCATTTGGCCACTGTCCTCGTGGTTCTCATGTCTGCCTCCATCTCTGTCAGCACAGACACTTGCTACCTTGGGGTTGTCCTCAGCCACGTCACCCTGCCGCGTGGCATGGCTGAGTTCCCCTGTACAAATCTCCACATTATTACCATGCACAACATTTGTAATTACGTTCTGGGTATCCGCATTCGGGTCGCATGACTTATCAACAACATTTGCATCACATGATTTAACAACATTTGCATCACATGACTGATCAACAACATTTGTATCACCTGACTTTTTGGATTCGGGAGGATCATCAGGGAGAAATTGTGCAACTAATCGCCCCAGATCAGTCCCCAATAAAACATTGGTTGGTAGATGTTCATCCACCCCCACTTCCCTCCACCCTCTCCCAGCACCCCAGTCGAGGGGAATCAGTGCCATTGGGAAGGAGTGGTGGACACCCCCCGCCAAGGCGACAGTCAGGAGTTTTCCCGGGATAAAGTTTTCAGGGGGTACCAGTTCAGGGCGGACCAGTGTTCTGTCGGCCCCAGTGTCCTTGAGCCCCACAGTGGGGGTTCCGCCTACGGTGACGGGGTGTAGGTTTTCGCAGGCCCTACCACCCGCCTTCCTTGCCAAAAGGACAGTTCCAGTGGGCCCTTGGGCCTTGGATGTGGGGTTCCTCTTCTGCCTCTCTGGGCAACCAGAGCTGAGGTGTCCAGGCAGGTTGCAGGAAAAACACCTGCGAGTGTCAGAGGTGGGCCGGGCACTGGTGGATGAAACAGGACCTACGGGAGGTCGGCTGGTAGGGGCAGGGGTGGTTGTAGTTGTCATCTTACCCCCTTTCCAGCTAGTGGTGGACGGCTTCCGCACCTCCGATGCACGGTTGGCCACATAGGCGTCGGCAATCTGGGCTGCTTTTGAGGCCTCCTTGGGCTCTCGGTCCATAACAAACTGTCGAACCTCCACAGGACAGACATGTAGGAGTTGGTCCTTCACCATGAGGTCCTTTAACTCCTCAAAGGTTGTAACGGACAGTCCTTGGATCCACTGGTCAAAGGTGCGCTGGAGCCCACCCTCCAAATCGCTGTAGCTGTCATGAGGTCCGAGCTGGAGGGTCCGGAATTTTTTTCGGTACACCTCCGGAGTCAGCTGATACTTCCGTACTAGGGCCTGCTTTATGGCCCCATAGTCTCCACTCTGCTCTTGAGGGAGACTGGCAAACGCGTCCAGGGCCTTGCCTCGCAGCCCTGGGGTTAAGTATTGTGCCCATTGTGTTGAGGGCAACTGGTACTGCAAGCAAGTCTTTTCAAATCCCCTCAGAAAGGTGTCCAAATCCCTGTCCTTTTCCATCACAAGAAAGTGCTCCGGTCGGGGCTTAAAGCTGCTGGCATTATTGGACTCACCGTTTAGTGAGGAAGATGTCTGCTGCCGGGCTTTGAGGATATTCAATTCATGGTCTCTCTGGGCTTGGCGCTCTCGCTCGGCTCTCTCAGCCTCTCGCTCGGCCTGAGCCTGGCGCTCGGCTCTCTCAGCCTCTCGCTCGGCTCTCTCAGCCTCTCGATATTGCTGAATGAGGCTTAGCCGTCCCTGCCGGTCATCTGCAGCGAATTGTTGTAGAGCCATCTTCAGGAAAGAGTCCATGTTACCCCGGTCACTGCTCTGGCTTGCAGTTGATGGTGGGGACTCTGCAGAAGCACTATCCTGGGCTTGGCTTGCCTCCTCTTCTCCAGCACTGGGGGAATGAACGTGCTCTGCGTCCCATTGTACAAGTTCTTTAATGAGGTCTTGCCTCGTTTTGCCATGGCCATCAATCAACTTGGATCTGCAGAGTGCAGCAAGAACTTCCTTCTTCTGCTGATTGTACCAGGCTTCTGACACAGCATCCATAATTGCCAAATAAAAGATAGGATAGAAAACAAGAGAGAAGGGGAGGGGGTAACTGCTACACGTACAGTATTGTTCCAGGTATATTTAAACACTGAGTTCAATCCTCAAAACTTTTGCAAGTTTTTAGTGAAAGGGATGATTGCTCAAACCAGATCACTAATGCTTTATATATCCCACCGCTTGCCACCAATTTGTCACGAACAGCCGGGGAAGTCCCTCAGAAATCCGCAGCTGTTCACTGATTTGTTACACACGACTACTCTCTAGCGCCCCCCTTGTCTGCAGGCCACTTTTGGTACTGCAGGACAATGCATAAGATGAGGCTGCTGAGCTGATAATGCCAAATATTGGAGGTCTCACAGCAAGGGTAAATGTATATCTCTGATTCCTGCTAATGGAATATTTATATACCTCGGTACCCTTAATGATAGCACTCCAATAATTCTATGCAATAACAATTACGCTGCCACCACCCAGACTTTCTACAGGTAGCTGGGAACCCGTTTCAGATAGCATAAGGCCCTTCGGGGTTTTGGATTCGTATATAAAGCATAAGGAAAGAAACTCTTAAATTTTTATATATTTAATCCGAAAATAGGCAGTGTTTAAAGAATATACAGGAATTTACAAAAGGGAACAATACACATTACGGCATAACAGTTACATAAAATAAAAGGTATAAACGTGAAACTTACTAAGCTTGTGCCATAGAAGTGACGTCTGCTTAGGGAGTAGGAGGGAACTCCAAGAGATGTTAGAATCGGCCAGCATCACCCTTCATGATGCCCTCCTCGTGCTGACTGAGCCCCCAAGACAGGAACTGTCTCTTATGCTCTTGCTAGCCCCCCTTGCCTGTGACATCATTTTACAGTCACTTGTGGGCTGGGCTTGAGATGGTCACAAAGTTCCATAATTCTAGGGTTTTTCATATCTTTGCCCCTGGGTCACACAGGTGAAAGATATTAGCGTCATATTTAATATCTCGATTTTACAGTTACATTGATACCAAACACAACGCCTCTAGCACAATTTTACTGGCCAATACTAATTTGTCGTGATTCCGTCGATCTCCTCGTCAGGTGAGACGGTGCGCTGGGTTCCGCACGACGCAGGGATTCTGGCAATGTGTTTTTCATCTTTCTAGCATTAAAGTCGCACTTCAAAACCTGCTTTGGGAGTTTTCCCGCCAATATTACAAAGAATTGTCTTTCTCTGCAGCTTTTGGCTTTAGTTCTACCATCACCCAAAGTCATAAATACCTTAAGCTTCCAGGCCAATCAGATAATCGCCATGACGACCTGTGGCTGGTGAAGAAGAGGGGGATGAAGTCCCTTCAACCGTTCTACATGACAATCAGTGTCTCCCCCACAATGCAGTGCGCAGGTGCCGCCTGGAAAACAGCCATGGTGCCAAGTACAGAGAATGCTGCAGATTTAAAAATTACAAATAAGTCCTTGTGCCCAGTATATTGTAGTGCCCGTACATTGTGCCCAGTACATTGTGCCCAGTACATTGTAGTGCCCAGTACATTGTAGTGCCCAGTACATTGTAGTGCCCAGTACATTGTAGTGCCCAGTACATTGTGTTGGCCGTATATTGTAGTGCCCGTACATTGTGCCCAGTACATTGTAGTGCCCAGTACATTGTAGCGCCCAGTACATTGTAGCGCCCAGTACATTGTAGCGCCCAGTACATTGTAGCGCCCAGCTTGTACTGCTGGAAACCTGCTCCCCGTAAATTAAGCCGACTCTCCTCACTACAATAACAGAGAACAATAGAGAAGGGGTTTATGTCGCGCTTTCATCAGGAAGGAGGACAGAGAGATGATCAATGTTCCTTTATTGTAGCTTGTTTACACGTTCAAGCCACGCCCCCAAATAAAAAAATTGGCGGGTTGGAATGACGCATATAGCAGCAACAACGTTTTCATGTATAAAAGGCAGAAGAATCAGGAACGAGGAACTGGTAATAGTGTAAGAACGGGCTGTAAAATGTGTGAGCAAAAACATTTTATAAGATTAAAAAAGAAAAAAATCTAAAAATAAAGACTTTATGAAAGATTAAAGCATTGCATGTGTTCTACTTTATTCAGGAACCTGCGACTTTATGGGGTTAATGTGTGAAGGTCGGGACTCTAAGGGGCACTTTGCACACTACAACATCGCAAGCCGATGCTGCGATGCCGAGCGCGATAGTCCCCACCCCCGTCACAGCTGCGATATCGTAGTGTGCAGAGTACCCCTAAGTGTATGTGCCACCTAGGCTTGTCACAGCACGGAAGCGAGTGCCAGATACAGGACCTAGGCTTGTCACAGCGTGGAAGCGAGTGCCAGATACAGGACCTAGGCTTGTCACAGCGTGGAAGCGAGTGCCAGATACCTGACCTAGGCTTGTCACAGCGTGGAAGCGAGTGCCAGATACAGGACCTAGGCTTGTCACAGCGTGGAAGCGAGTGCCAGATACAGGACCTAGGCTTGTCACAGCGTGGAAGCGAGTGCCAGATACAGGACCTAGGCTTGTCACAGCGTGGAAGCGAGTGCCAGATACAGGACCTAGGCTTGTCACAGCGTGGAAGCGAGTGCCAGATACAGGACCTAGGCTTGTCACAGCGTGGAAGCGAGTGCCAGATACAGGACCTAGGCTTGTCACAGCGTGGAAGCGAGTGCCAGATACAGGACCTAGGCTTGTCACAGCGTGGAAGCGAGTGCCAGATACAGGACCTAGGCTTGTCACAGCGTGGAAGCGAGTGCCAGATACAGGACCTAGGCTTGTCACAGCGTGGAAGCGAGCGCCAGATACAGGACCTAGGCTTGTCACAGCGTGGAAGCGAGCGCCAGATACAGGACCTAGGCTTGTCACAGCGTGGAAGCGAGCGCCAGATACAGGACCTAGGCTTGTCACAGCGTGGAAGCGAGCGCCAGATACAGGACCTAGGCTTGTCACAGCGTGGAAGCGAGCGCCAGATACAGGACCTAGGCTTGTCACAGCGTGGAAGCGAGCGCCAGATACAGGACCTAGGCTTGTCACAGCGTGGAAGCGAGCGCCAGATACAGGACCTAGGCTTGTCACAGCGTGGAAGCGAGCGCCAGATACAGGACCTAGGCTTGTCACAGCGTGGAAGCGAGCGCCAGATACAGGACCTAGGCTTGTCACAGCGTGGAAGCGAGCGCCAGATACAGGACCTAGGCTTGTCACAGCGTGGAAGCGAGTGCCAGATACAGGACCTAGGCTTGTCACAGCGTGGAAGCGAGTGCCAGATACAGGACCTAGGCTTGTCACAGCGTGGAAGCGAGTGCCAGATACAGGACCTAGGCTTGTCTCCGTGAGCTATATCCAAACCATCAGTGACAATAGGTCTGATTTCCTCGATGGCACCGCATATGTGCAGTAGTATTACTGACAGGGATTCAGGCCAGTAGTGTCTGAAATCGTGTTATAACATCAGTAGGCTGCAGAAAACATAGACCAGCCGGCTGTCTGCTGATCTGGGCGGCAGTGCACGTGTCACAGCACAACAGGCATGCAAGCAATACTCCCCCAACCTTATCATCAGACCTGCTGACAAAGGTGGGGGAGTAATCCTGCAGGACAAGGAGGCGTATATCAGAGAAGCCCGTAGAAATCTATCTAACACGATCCATTATGAGGTTTCTGATCAGGGAAGTTATAATAAAGCCATTAATGAGTATCAAACACTCATACAGGAGGATATGAAAAATAACATAATGATAATGAAAAAAAGGTTTTAGAAAATAATAATCCGAAAATGGTATTCTACTACCATCTCCCCAAGGTTCATAAAGACCCCATTAACCCTCCAGGTCGACCCATCATATCTGGCATAGATTCCCTGACTGTAAAACTAGCAGCCTACATTGATAAAATTATGAGCATTCACGTCTGTAGGGTGAAAAGCTATCTCCGCACTCTGTACACCTTATACAATTCATCAGAGAGATCCCCGGGGGATTCTTATGTGTTTATTACCCTACATGTCTGCATTGTACGCAAATATTTCACATGAACTGGGATTGGAATGTTTTAAACAATTGTTATTAATCGATGATAGGCTACCTACACAGCAAAAAAGTTCATTTTAAAAGGGATGCAATTTATTTTAACTAATAATTATTTTACTTTTATGGATACTATATATCACCAGCGATGTGGGACCGCAATGGGCTCCAAAGTAGCACCGACATTCGCAAATCTGTTTATGGGGTTATTTGAGCAAGTTTGCACCCATAATTCTCCTTTTTCTAAACATATCATCCTGTATAAGAGGTACATTGACGACCTGATATTGATATGGGACAACAGTAATAATAATGCCCCAGATTTTATAAAACATCTGGACAATAACAAATGGGGCCTGACTTTTTCATCGGTAGTGCGGAAAGACCAAATAGATTTTCTGGATCTGACCCTGATGCATCGCGAGGGGGAGATCGTTACCAAAACCTTTTTCAAAAAAGTGGACTGTAATGGGTATATTCAATTTTCCAGTGACCCCTACAAAAAATGGCTCACTAACATACCCAGCAATCAATAGAAAAGAATTAGGAGGAATTGCACCTCTGACGAGGATTTTCATGAACAAGCCGATATCATGAAAAGCAGATTTATAGAAAAGGAGTACCCTATGTCACTCATTAAGAAGGCTTTTAAGGACACGAAACTGCTCAAACAAGCAGACTTAATTAGAAAGTCTATTATAACTAACACTAAGGAATTTACCTCAAATTTCCTTACCACCTTTAGTAGAGAGTGACCGAATAAGGGAAATCCTTTCTAGACATTGGGGTATACTTTTAAAAGACCCTTTTTTAAAGGGGATTATTCCTGAAAAAAACAGGCATCACCTTCAGGAGAGCCCCAAACCTAAAGAGCATCATAGCCCCAAGTAGAGCAAAAGCCCTCACAATAAGGGGTAAAATACACAGTTCTAACATGAATGCAGGATGACGTTTCCGCAGGCACGAGATTATGCGTGGCGCTGTGATTGTCATCAGCAAGTGCCCACCCATAATCTCGTGCCCGCCCTTTCCTCTCTGCCTCCAACGTTCTGCACAAGCGCTGGCCAGATGACCCGACATCCCCGCCCTCATGGATAATTTAGAAGATTTGCATACCAAAAGGTACAACTTTATAAAGTATTTAATTTGGTCTAAAAGGGGGCACAAAATCTATAGGTACCTTGCTAGAATGCAGCCCAGGAGCTGCAGAAGGGGAAACTTTTAGGTTTAAAGCAAAATTTCTGCTGACAGGTTCCCTTTAACACCTTGAAATCAGTGGGTCTCAATGAGGTCACTGATTTGTTCCACTAAGTGATCCCTTATCAATGTTGTCACGCTCCCCGGGTCCTGGCGCCACCTGTCGCTCACCGCCCCGGTCCCCGGTTCCCCTGCTCGCGGCTCTGCGTCCTGCTCTTCCTCCTGTGCGTCCTCCGTGCCTCCCGCCCGCCGGCCCCGGTGTGCAGTTGCGTCACGGATCTCTCTGCCTGGCTCCCCTGCATCTCCTTCACTGCTTCCTGCACTGATCTCCGGTACCCGGACCTCACGCATGGCCATTAGGGGGCGTGCGCGCTCACTCACCTCTTCTTAAAGGGCCAGTGTCCCGGAAACACGATATGGGTGAATTCAGGTTCAGGCTATATGTGACGCCCTGGACTCCAGGGTCACAGGTAATTACATCAGCCACATACACACACACGCCCCCATCCCCTGTGAAGTCACATACATGTCACCCGATAGGGAGACCTGATGCCTCCCTCAGGGCCAGTAGGGCACGTCAGGTGGAAAGACACGCCCACCGAGGAGACTACTGTCCTGGGGCAGGAAGTTCAAGCAGACAAAGTTTAGAGTTGACAGTGACAGGAGGGAAAAAGGAGAGAAACTGTCAGGGACCCAGGTAGGAGCCTGGGCCCCTTGGAAAACGTCAGGCAGGCAGATGGTGGTGGCCGTCTGCAGGAGTACCGGTACAGCAACCGACGGAACCGCATGGACCGGGCTTGGGTTGGAGCCCGCCGGTCCCGAACCGGGGAGCCAAACGTGGACCGGAGCACCAAACAGAAGAAGGGTACTCAGACCGCGTCCTAGCTTAGAAGCCACTGAGTATAGGCAAATTGACTGATTGCTGGCCGGACCTCAGGGGTTCATCCACAACCAAAGTCCCGAAAGAAGGAAAAAGCCCACCGAGACCGGCTAAGCGCCACCGCCAAGGGCCAAACACCCGACAGGCCGGCGCCTGCGGGCAACCGAGGGTTCCTCCGAGCCCGCCATTACTACAGCTGCAGCGGTGGTGCTTCCCCCATCACCAAGAACCGTGGGTCGCGTCACGACGCGTTATACGACCACCATCCTCCCACCGCCTACTTCCCCTTTAACAAGAGTGACGGCGCCCCAGAGGCGCTCGTGCCACCGACAAGCCCGGACCTTGAGCGGCTCGGCCCGAGCAAGCGGAGGAAGCGGCCGGGCCCCTCTCAGGGCGGTACACGTAAACTCTTTCTGGTGTCACGAACAGGATTCGGACAGTCCACTTACCTGTGGAAAGTGCTCCTTAGAAGTATCCGTCAGCGGCGTCCTGCCGAAAAAGTTGAAGCCCCGCCATCTTGGCGTGAAAGTTTCCCGCTTGAGTCATCTTCCCCGAGCAGTGAAGGCGCGAAAAGAGAAGCCCAGCCCCCTAGGGAGGAGTGTTAAGAGAAAACCAAGGGGGAGGCGGGCAAGAAGGCTGCCTGATGTAACCGAAAAGATAAAAAGGCAGGGACTCCAGGACCCTGCATCTGCTCCGTTGCTGGACCCCAGCGGTGAAGAAGAAACATGTCTGCCCCATTCGAGCAGCCCGAGGATCCAGAGCCCGCGCCCGGAACCGCGGCGTGGATGAGGGTCAGGACGGCGGAGATTTGCCAGCGCCACCGGAGCCAGATACGCCTCTTGATGGAGCGGTGGACCACAGAGGTAGAGGCGCTGGCTGAGACCGCCCGGGTGTATGAGATGGAGGCTGAGTTAGAGGAGCTGGTGAGTGGCCCATGCTTCTATGCCCCTCCGGGGCCGGCCGCTGCGGCTGAGAGGCCCGGTTTTCCCCCAGCCCCTATACACTGTCCGCCGTCACCCGTGGGAAGAGTCGCGGCTGGTCGAGCTGGCCCGCTGCCTCCTGCCATGGAAGCGGGACCCGAAGAGCTGCGTTAGGAAGATATGGGGGTCGGGTTGGCTGAAGGGGCAGCTGCTGGCAACCCGCTGGCCGCGGAGAGAGAAATGACCCTGGCCGCCCGCCTGGCCCAGAGGGAGATGAGACCCAGCCGAGCGGGGAGTGATAGCAGCGACTCCGGTCCCGATACAGAGCCAGTCTCAGGGTCGAAGGAGGCCGATGAAGTCTCCTTGATGGCAGAGCCCCGACGGCCACGTATATCCCGCGATGCGGAGGAAACTGATACCGGATGGCCCTTTCCCATTGGGCCTGTTGCGTTCTGGAGATGTTTGAAGCGGAGGGTGAATCCGCATCGGAGGTTGAGGAAGAGGAACCTCCCGCTGAGTAAGTGGAAAGCCGTTGCAGCAAAAAGGACCCGTCCCCGTTGGGACTTGTGTGATGTTGAAACTCCTGTTACGTGAGTGACTGCTCATCGACAAGGCCGTGGACTTGCCGGCCACCCAAAAACTTTTGGGCTTGTAAATATTGCCTTAACTGCCCCCTTATCATGCCTTCCCGTTCCGTTGGCCTACGGAGAGGCAGATTGGAGGTAGGACCCGCAGCAGAGCAGGCTGAGATCCGGTCACCACCGGGACCGGTGACCATCCTCCGGGGAGCCCGTTAACAACTGCCGGGTGCGCTGCACTGTACCCGTCAGGGCTGTGGAGTCGGTAAGCCAAACCTTCGACTCCGACTCCGACTCCTCAAATTCTCTTGCACCGACTCCGACTCCGGCTCCGACTCCGACTCCGGCTCCGACTCCGACTCCGGCTCCGACTCCTACATATATTGCTTATAGTTAGGTGAAAAATTTATTGTAGTACATGAATATGTGTATGTGAACATCAGACATTTAATAATTTTTATGATACAATAATCAAGATATTTGGATAGAACATAAAATATATTTATTGGAATACAACTTTAGAACACAAAAAACTGTAATAAATTGTAAATATGTAATACACTATGTAATATACAGTAGATTACATATATATCTTGTGTGTGTATATACACTGTGTATATATATATATATATATATATATATATATATATATTTTACATATTTACAATTTATTAGTTTTTTGTGTTCTAAAGTTGTATTCCAATAAATATTTTATGTTCTATCCAAATATCTTGATTATTGTATCATAAAAACAATTAAATGTCTGATGTTCACATTGTACTACAATAAATTTTTCACTTAAATATAAGCATTATACTAAATGTTGTTATTTAGTAAAATATTCAGCACATTCTGCATTGCACTCCTGTCCCCAATTTATTATATATTTTAGGAGTCGGAGTCGGTGCATTTTATACCGACTCCGACTCCGACTCCACCAAAATGAGCTCCGACTCCGACTCCGACTCCACGACTCCGACTCCGACTCCACAGCCCTGGTACCCGTTCCCGCCTGGGAGACCTACCGTGTTACTGTTTCCGGACTGGGGAAAAGGGGTGCTGCCCATTTCTTAGGTGCAGCATCAAGGCTAGGTTGATTGGGTGGGAAAGGCGGAAGGACATGGACCCGTTCCCGTTTAATAAAGTTTGAAACGTTAAAGTAAAATGCCTCCCGTTAAGGGAAGACCTTCAGTAACCATAGTTTGTACAAATGTTATTATAATTGTAAGTGTTTTCTCGTTTTTCTTTCCCGTTTTACAGTTTGAAAAATAAAAATAAACCGGAGTTGGTCGGGCAGCCCGCGGACGGTCTGCATTAAACCAAGTGGGTATGTGATGCCCTGGACCCCAAGGGTCACAGGTAATTACATCAGCCACATACACACACACACACACACCCCCCCCATCCCCTGTGAGGTCACACACATGTCACCTGATAGGGAGACCTGATGCCTCCCTCACGGCCAGTAGGGCACACCAGGTGGGCGGAGTCAGGCAGAAAGACACGCCCACCGAGGATACTACTGTCCTGGGGCAGGAAGTTCAAGCAGACAAAGTTTAGAGTTGACAGTGACCGGAGGTAAAAAGGAGAGAAACTGTCTGGGACCCAGGTTGGAGCCTGGGTCCCCTGGAAAATGTCAGGCAGGCAGGCGGTGGTGGCCGTCTGCAGGAGTAACCGGTACAGCAACCGGCGGAACCGTACGGACAAGGCTTGGGTTGGAGCCTGCCGGTCCTGAACCAGGGAGCCAAACGTCTACTGGAGCACCAAACAGAAGAAGGGTACTCAGACCCCATCCTAGCTTAGAAGCCACTGAGTATAGGCAAATTGACTGATTGCTGGCCGGACCTCAGGGGTTCATCCACAGCCAAAGTCCCGAAAGAAGGCAAAAGCCCACCGAGACCGGGTGAGCGTCACCGCCAAGGGCCAAACACCCGACGGGCCAGCGCCTGCGGGCAACCGAGGGCTCCTCCAGTAGCTCAACGCCGGGGAGCTTAGGCAGGGGAGGCCGAAACACAAACATCCAGAGGTGCATGGGAAAAGGGGCCACCATCAACCCCACAGGGGACAACAGCCGGCCGCGGGGACCGACCACTACCGAACTTTGGTTTACCAGTGACTCAGTGTGCATTAATCGTGAGTGCACCAGTGCCATCCGGGCACGACACACTACACCGCGGCACGGCGCCCTGCACCCCTACTACAACAACCATCCACTCCTACAGTCCCCCACCGGGCCCTGGGACACACCGCCCCTACCCACGGAGGGGCTAACATCTCGGCTGCGGCCGCAACACCGATCCCGGACGAGCCCGCCATTACTTCAGCCGCAGCGGTGTTGCTTCCCCCGTCACCACGACCCGTGGGTGGCATCACGACCCGTTACACAACCACCATCCTCCCACCGCCTACTTCCCCTTTAACAAGAGTGACGCGGCCCCCGGTCTGGAGGCGCTCGTGCCACCGACAAACCCGAGCCCGGACCTTGAGCGGCTCGGCCCGAGCAAGCGGAGGAAGCGGCCGGGCCCCTGTCAGGGCGGTACATATATAAAACTTCCTTTTTCATATGGCCGGTGCCTGATGAACGTGTTCCCTGAGCTAGGTGTTCAGATCCCTTTGTGCCTTGCCCTTGTTTACCTTTTGTTTCTTCTGCAGAGCCCGCCTGCCACCCTAACCCAGTCCTGACGTCTGATTCCCCAGGAAGTCCCCCGGTGACTGCTGAGGATCCCACCATCTTCCATCAGCCCGAACCTGTCACCGATCCCCGACTTCACCTCGTAACATCAGTCTGCACATCTCGCTGGACCCGGACCCTGTCTGCTGTTCCTACTTGGCACCGGTACCCGGCTCCTGTCTTCCGTCCTGCCTACAGTGCCCATTGGACTCAGAAACATTCCCATGCAGATCCCTAAAGGACTCTTATCCCGTATCCCTAGTGTTTCGGCTACCGTGCATTTAGGCCCTCTGGTGGGGTGATCGGACAGTCCCTGTATAGGAGTTAGCTCCGGGTTTCCTCACTGGGGGAGTCCGGTGCACAGTCCAGTGAATCCACATCCAGGACGTTACAAATGTCTTTATCTCCCTGGTCCCCCCCCTTTTAAAATTATTTATGAGTGTATAATTTTAAAAGTTGAATAATAGTTTTTGATAGACTGTCATACTGTATATCCGTGTTTCTTGAATCTATTTTTGTGCCTTTTTCTTGACTACATTATACTTGCTGATTAATAGACCAAAATAGTTTTCATAAGGAATGTGTTGAGGTGATACACGGGGTATGGAATTTAGAGCTACGGCCCCCCTCCTTCTTGCTTGCATGCCTGTTGTGCTGTGACACGTGCACTGCCGCCCAGATCAGCAGACAGCCGGCTGGTCTATGTTTTCTGCAGCCTACTGATGTTATAACACGATTTCAGACACTACTGGTCTGAATCCCTGTCAGTAATACTACTGCACATATGCGGTGCTATCGAGGAAATCAGACCTATTGTCACTGATGGTTTGGATATAGCTCACGGAGACAAGCCTAGGTCCTGTATCTGGCACTCGCTTCCACGCTGTGACAAGCCTAGGTCCTGTATCTGGCACTCGCTTCCATGCTGTGACAAGCCTAGGTCCTGTATCTGGCACTCGCTTCCACGCTGTGACAAGCCTAGGTCCTGTATCTGGCACTCGCTTCCACGCTGTGACAAGCCTAGGTCCTGTATCTGGCACTCGCTTCCACGCTGTGACAAGCCTAGGTCCTGTATCTGGCACTCGCTTCCACGCTGTGACAAGCCTAGGTCCTGTATCTGGCACTCGCTTCCATGCTGTGACAAGCCTAGGTCCTGTATCTGGCACTCGCTTCCACGCTGTGACAAGCCTAGGTCCTGTATCTGGCACTCGCTTCTATGCTGTGACAAGCCTAGGTCCTGTATCTTGCACTCACTTCTATGCTGTGACAAGCCTAGGTCCTGTATCTGGCACTTGCTTCCATGCAGTGACAAGCCTAGGTCCTGTATCTGGCACTCGCTTCCACGCTGTGACAAGCCTAGGTCCTGTATCTGGCACTCGCTTCCATGCAGTGACAAGCCTAGGTCCTGTATCTGGCACTCGCTTCCATGCAGTGACAAGCCTAGGTCCTGTATCTGGCACTCGCTTCCACGCTGTGACAAGCCTAGGTCCTGTATCTGGCACTCGCTTCCATGCTGTGACAAGCCTAGGTCCTGTATCTGGCACTCGTGTCCATGCAGTGACAAGCCTAGGTCCTGTATCTGGGACTCGCTTCCACGCTGTGACAAGCCTAGGTCCTGTATCTGGCACTCGCTTCCATGCTGTGACAAGCCTAGGTCCTGTATCTGGCACTCGCTTCCATGCTGTGACAAACCTAGGTCCTGTATCTGGCACTCGCTTCTATGCTGTGACAAGCCTAGGTCCTGTATCTGGCACTCGCTTCTATGCTGTGACAAGCCTAGGTCCTGTATCTGGCGCTCGCTTCCTCGCTGTGACAAGCCTAGGTCCTGTATCTGGCACTCGCTTCTATGCTGTGACAAGCCTAGGTCCTGTATCTGGCACTCGCTTCCATGCAGTGACAAGCCTAGGTCCTGTATCTGGCACTCGCTTCCATGCAGTGACAAGCCTAGGTCCTGTATCTGGCACTCGCTTCCACGCTGTGACAAGCCTAGGTCCTGTATCTGGCACTCGCTTCCATGCTGTGACAAGCCTAGGTCCTGTATCTGGCACTCGTGTCCATGCAGTGACAAGCCTAGGTCCTGTATCTGGGACTCGCTTCCACGCTGTGACAAGCCTAGGTCCTGTATCTGGCACTCGCTTCCACGCTGTGACAAGCCTAGGTCCTGTATCTGGCACTCGCTTCCATGCTGTGACAAACCTAGGTCCTGTATCTGGCACTCGCTTCTATGCTGTGACAAGCCTAGGTCCTGTATCTGGCACTCGCTTCTATGCTGTGACAAGCCTAGGTCCTGTATCTGGCGCTCGCTTCCTCGCTGTGACAAGCCTAGGTCCTGTATCTGGCACTCGCTTCTATGCTGTGACAAGCCTAGGTCCTGTATCTGGCACTCGCTTCCATGCTGAGACAAGCCTAGGTCCTGTATCTGGCACTCGCTTCCACGCTGTGACAAGCCTAGGTCCTGTATCTGGCACTCTCTTCCACGCTGTGACAAGCCTAGGTCCTGTATCTGGCACTCGCTTCCACGCTGTGACAAGCCTAGGTCCTGTATCTGGCACTCGCTTCTATGCTGTGACAAGCCTAGGTCCTGTATCTGGCACTCGCTTCCACGCTGTGACAAGCCTAGGTCCTGTATCTGGCACTCGCTTCCATGCTGTGACAAGCCTAGGTCCTGTATCTGGCGCTCGCTTCCTCGCTGTGACAAGCCTAGGTCCTGTATCTGGCACTCGCTTCTATGCTGTGACAAGCCTAGGTCCTGTATCTGGCACTCGCTTCCACGCTGTGACAAGCCTAGGTCCTGTATCTGGCGCTCGCTTCCACGCTGTGACAAGCCTAGGTCCTGTATCTGGCACTCGCTTCCACGCTGTGACAAGCCTAGGTCCTGTATCTGGCGCTCGCTTCCACGCTGTGACAAGCCTAGGTCCTGTATCTGGCACTCGCTTCTATGCTGTGACAAGCCTAGGTCCTGTATCTGGCGCTCGCTTCCTCGCTGTGACAAGCCTAGGTCCTGTATCTGGCACGTTTTTTTAAATCGGACACTTTCTCTCCTCTGCTCTGGTACGCCATCTTGTGCATTTTACTTGTTACTACACCTCATCTTGTCTTTTAACCCCTTCACTAAAACACCCTAATGACCGGGCCATTTTTTGCAATTCTGACCAGTGTCACTTTGACAGGTTATAACTCTGGAACGCTTCAACGGATCCTGGCGATTCTGAGATTGTTTTTTCGTGACATATTGTACTTCATGTCAGTGGTAAATTTAGGCCGATATTTTTTGCGTTTATTTGTGAAAATTTAGGAAATTTGGCGAAAATTTTGAAAATTTCGCAATTTTCAAACTTTGAAAATTTATGCCCATAAATCTGAGAGATATGTCACACAAAATAGTTACTAAATAACATTTCCCACTTGTCTACTTTACATCAGCGCAATTTTCGAAACAAATTTTTTTTCCGTTAGGAAGTTAGAAGGGGTCAAAGGTCATCAGCAAATTCTCATTTTTCCAACAAAATTTACAAAACAATTTTTTTTAGGGGCCACATTACATTTGAGGTGACTTTGAGAGGCCGAGGTGACAGAAAATACCCAAAAGTGACCCCATTCTAAAAACTACACCCCTCACACTGCTCAAAACCACATCCAATAAGTTTATTAACCCTTTAGGTGCTTCACAGGAACCAAAGCAATGTGGAAGGAAAAAATGAAAATTTTACTTTTTAACACAAAAATGTTACTTTAGCCATAAAATTTTCATTTTTACAAGGGAGAAAAGAGAAAATGCACAATACAATTTATTGTGCATGTTCTCCTGAGTACGCTGATACTCCATATGTAGTAAAAATCAATTGTTTGGGCGCACGGCAGAGCTCGGAAGGGAAGGAGCGCCATTTGAATTTTTGAACGCAAAATTAGCTGCACTCATTAGCGGACGCCATGTCGGGTTTGAAGACCCCCTGAGGTGCCTAACCAATGGAGCTCCCCCACAAGTGACCCCATTTTGGAAACTAGAGCCCTCAAATAATTTTTCTAGATGTTTGGTGAGCACTTTGAACACCTGGGGGCTTCACAGAATTTTATAGCGTTGAGCCGTGAAAAGAAAAAAAATTTTTTTTTACCACAAAACGGTTGCTTCAACTAGGTAGCTTTTTTTTCACAAGGGTAACAGGAAAAAAATGCACCATAAAATGTATTGTGCATGTTCTCCTGAGTACGCAGATACCTCATATGTGGTGGAAATCAAATGTTTGGACACACAGCAGTGCTCGGAAGGCAAGGAGCGCCATTTGAATTTTTGAGTGCAAAATTAGCTGCACCTGTTAGCGGACGCCATGTCGGGTTTGAAGACCCCCTGAGGTGCCTAACCAATGGAGCTCCCCTACAAGTGACCCCATTTTGGAAACTAGAGCCCTCAAATAATTGTTCTAGATGTTTGGTGAGCACTTTGAACACCTGGGGGCTTCACAGAATTTTATAGCGTTGAGCCGTGAAAAGAAAAAAAAATTTTTTTTACCACAAAACGGTTGCTTCAACTAGGTAGCTTTTTTTTCACAAGGCTATCAGGAAAAAATGCACCATAAAATGTATTGTGCATTTTCTCCTGAGTACGCAGATACCTCATATGTGGTGGAAAGTAATTGTTTGGGCGCATGGCGGGGCTCAGAAGAGAAGGAGCGCCATTTGACAGCAAAATTGGTTGGAATCATTAGCGGACACCATGTCACGTTTGGAGACCCCCTATGGTGCCTAAACAGTGGAGCTCCCCTACAAGTGACCCCATTTTGGAAACTAGAGCCCTCAAATAATTGTTCTAGATGTTTGGTGAGCACTTTGAACACCTGGGGGCTTCACAGAAGTTTATAGCGTTGAGCCGTGAAAAGAAAATTTATTTTTTTTTTACCACAAAACGGTTGCTTCAACTAGGTAGCTTTTTTTTTCACAAGGCTATCAGGAAAAAATGCACCATAAAACGTATTGTGCAATTTCTCCTGAGTACGCAGATACCTCATATGTGGTGGAAAGTAATTGTTTGAGCGCATGGCGGGGCTCAGAAGAGAAGGAGCGCCATTTGACTTTTCAAACGCACAGACGCAGTGCACTGATCGGCCGCTGCAGGACGCACGGTCGGATGCGATAAAAAAAAGCGTCGGGGATACGTAAAAAAAAAGTCACGCCAAAAATTGACCATGGATGCAGATACGTTATGTGCATCCCTGATCAGCGCTTGGCGGGATGCACGGACGGATGCGATACAAAAAGCGTCGCAAATAGGTAAAAAAGTTACGCCAAAAATTGAGCAGGGATGCATATCCGTTATCTGCATCCCTGATCAGCGCTTGGCGGGACGCACGGACAGATGTGATACAAAAAGCGTCGTGAATACGGAAAAAAGTCACGCCAAAAATTGAGCAGGGATGCAGATCCGTTATCTGCATCCCTGATCAGCGCTCGGCGGGACGCACGGACGGATGCGATACAAAAAGCGTTGTGAATACGGAAAAAAGTCATGCCAAAAACTGACCACGGATGCAGATCCGTTATCTGCATCCCTGATCAGCGTTTGGCGGGACGCACGGACGGATGAGGTGTAAAAATGGACAGGGGATACGGAAAAAAAAAAAAAGTTATACTCACAGTACCCAGAGGACTAGCAGGAGGATCACTGACCAGAAGAGCTGCAGAGGAACAGATGGCAGAGAGATGGACAGCTTTACAGGAGCAGCAGGCAGATCAGCAGAATGAAGAAAAAACAAAAAAGCAGCACCAAATGTGCACTTCAGCACTAAACATTCCAAACTGTACTTATTTTAAAAATTTTGAGATTTTTGGCAAAAAATTGCAATTTCTTGAGCTGCTTCGCCACGTCACGGCAAATCTCATTTGAAGCAGTCCTACACTAAAATGTTTTTATAAAATGTGCCATACGGCCTCACATATGAATAGTAGAACTGCTCTTAGCAGCACTCACCTGGTCTATTTCAATCCCGTACCCATGACTGAGTCATGGCTGTGGGCGGGACAGGTCCAAGCAAATGCTGCATGAAGTAAATAGCCTGTGGACAAAGCCTGATGACTTAATGTGAACAGTCACCAACCGCCAAAATCTAGACAGATGGAATACATCCCAAATTGGTGTGCAAAGCAAGGTGGAGGTCAACCACCGACCAATTCAATGAAGAAAAAACAAAAAAGCAGCACCAAATGTGCACTACAGCACTAAACATTCCAAACTGTACTTATTTTAAAAATTTTGAGATTTTTGGCAAAAAATTGCAATTTCTTGAGCTGCTTTGCCACGTCACGGCAAATCTCATTTGAAGCAGTCCTACACTAAAATGTTTTTATAAAATGTGCCATACGGCCTCACATATGAATAGTAGAACTGCTCTTAGCAGCACTCACCTGGTCTATTTCAATCCCGTACCCATGACTGAGTCATGGCTGTGGGCGGGACAGGTCCAAGCAAATGCTGCATGAAGTAAATAGCCTGTGGACAAAGCCTGATGACTTAATGTGAACAGTCACCAACCGCCAAAATCTAGACAGATGGAATACATCCCAAATTGGGGTGCAAAGCAAGGTGGAGGTCAACCACCGACCAATTCAATGAAGAAAAAACAAAAAAGCAGCACCAAATGTGCACTACAGCACTAAACATTCCAAACTGTACTTATTTTAAAAATTTTGAGATTTTTGGCAAAAAATTGCAATTTCTTGAGCTGCTTCGCCACGTCACGGCAAATCTCATTTGGGTCAGTCCTACACTAAAATATTTGTATAAAATGTGCCATACGGCCTCACATATGAATAGTAGAACTGCTCTTAGCAGCACTCACCTGGTCTATTTCAATCCCGTACCCATGACTGAGTCATGGCTGTGGGCGGGACAGGTCCAAGCAAATGCTGCATGAAGTAAATAGCCTGTGGACAAAGCCCGATGACTGAATGTGAACAGTCACCAACCGCCAAAATCTAGACAGATGGAATACATCCCAAATTGGGGTGCAAAGCAAGGTGGAGGTCAACCACCGACCAATTCAATGAAGAAAAAACAAAAAAGCAGCACCAAATGTGCACTACAGCACTAAACATTCCAAACTGTACTTATTTTAAAAATTTTGAGATTTTTGGCAAAAAATTGCAATTTCTTGAGCTGCTTCGCCACGTCACGGCAAATCTCATTTGGGTCAGTCCTACACTAAAATATTTGTATAAAATGTGCCATACGGCCTCACATATGAATAGTAGAACTGCTCTTAGCAGCACTCACCTGGTCTATTTCAATCCCGTACCCATGACTGAGTCATGGCTGTGGGCGGGACAGGTCCAAGCAAATGCTGCATGAAGTAAATAGCCTGTGGACAAAGCCTGATGACTTAATGTGAACAGTCACCAACCGCCAAAATCTAGACAGATGGAATACATCCCAAATAATTGTTCTAGATGTTTGGTGAGCACTTTGAACACCTGGGGGCTTCACAGAAGTTTATAGCGTTGAGCCGTGAAAAGAAAATTTATTTTTTTTTACCACAAAACGGTTGCTTCAACTAGGTAGCTTTTTTTTTCACAAGGCTATCAGGAAAAAATGCACCATAAAACGTATTGTGCAATTTCTCCTGAGTACGCAGATACCTCATATGTGGTGGAAAGTAATTGTTTGAGCGCATGGCGGGGCTCAGAAGAGAAGGAGCGCCATTTGACTTTTCAAACGCACAGACGCAGTGCACTGATCGGCCGCTGCAGGACGCACGGTCGGATGCGATAAAAAAAAGCGTCGGGGATACGTTAAAAAAAAAGTCACGCCAAAAATTGACCATGGATGCAGATACGTTATGTGCATCCCTGATCAGCGCTTGGCGGGATGCACGGACGGATGCGATACAAAAAGCGTCGCAAATAGGTAAAAAAGTTACGCCAAAAATTGAGCAGGGATGCAGATCCGTTATCTGCATCCCTGATCAGCGCTTGGCGGGACGCACGGACAGATGTGATACAAAAAGCGTCGTGAATACGGAAAAAAGTCACGCCAAAAATTGAGCAGGGATGCAGATCCGTTATCTGCATCCCTGATCAGCGCTCGGCGGGACGCACAGACGGATGCGATACAAAAAGCGTTGTGAATACGGAAAAAAGTCACGCCAAAAACTGACCACGGATGCAGATCCGTTATCTGCATCCCTGATCAGCGCTTGGCGGGACGCACGGACGGATGAGGTGTAAAAATGGACAGGGGATACGGAAAAAAAAAAAAAGTTATACTCACAGTACCCAGAGGACTAGCAGGAGGATCACTGACCAGAAGAGCTGCAGAGGAACAGATGGCAGAGAGATGGACAGCTTTACAGGAGCAGCAGGCAGATCAGCAGAATGCCCAGGAAGGACCCAGCGATGGACGCAGATGTGATCAGGCCGGTGAAGACAGGTAAGAGGACGTCGGGGGAGAGCAGAGGGGGAGAGGGGGGGCTGAGAGCAGAGGGGGGGTTGAGAGCAGAGGGGGGGGAGAGCTGAGGGGGAGGGGGGAGAGCAGAGGGGGAGACCGAAGAGGGAGCTGCAGAAGCAGAATAGCGATAATGGGGGAGGCAGTCAGATCGCGGGGGGAGCAGATCGGGATGTCGGGGGGGGCGGGGGTTGGGGGGAGCAGATCGCGGGGGGGGCACGGCAGGGGCTATCACGGCAGCGCGCAGGGGCACCACGGGAGCGCGCACGGGCTGCAAAGTGAGCACAGTACTCACGTGCAGCAGCAGCGGTGACATCAGCAATGGCGGCGGCGGCAGCAGCAGCAGCGGTGGTGTGGTACCACAAGTACCAGCCACTGCACGCTGCATACATGTTGGGGGAGGGCTCGCAGGCCAGGACAGGCCTGGGGGGGCGGCCACCGGCAGATCAGACCGCCCCACTGCACACTGATTGGAGCGATTGCGCGTCATAGCACGATCGCTCCAATCAGTGCTGCAGGGGCTGGGGGCGGCATGTTTGAGGTCCACCTATGATATGCTGCAGCAGCTGCGGCATCTCATAGCTGGATCTCACAGGATCGCACTAATTCGGGCATTATTTTTGCCGAAATTAGTGCGATCGATGTGGTTGGCGGTTCAGATTTGAACAGCCAATCACATCGATCGTCGATAGGGGGTGGCGATGCCGCCCCCCCTGGGGTCAAGCAAAGGTCCCCTGCTGTAAGAAACAGCAGGGGACATCATTTGAAAGCCGTTGCTATGGCCACGGCAATCAAATGAAGTTTAGGCCGTAAAATTACGTCCCTGGTCGTTAAGTCACGTTAAAATAGGACGTAATTTTACGGCCCACGGTCGTGAAGGGGTTAATATTTTTTCACAATAAAGTTTACTTATTTTATGTTTTGTTTCTGATTCTTATTGTGTGAATTGGTTTATATATATATATATTTGAATCAGCATACCCATTCTATTGTGACTTAAGGGTGGTGGTATAATCTCTCACATTTGAGTGACCACTTAGTTTACCTTTTTTAGTCCATTATTTTTGGCTGAAAATTTGTTTTGGGCTATTCAGAATGTGAAGCTGTCACAGGACACCAGGCCCCGCAGGTGGTCCAGGGTCAACAGCTTCAAAGGGAAGGACTCACAGGCCAAGCTGAGACAAATTGCTTCCAGTAGGATGAACCCATGCTGAGGTCTGTGCTTCAAAGCAGGGTCCCAGTCCCCTCGGCACCGTAATATCATACAGATTTATGGAAGTACCATATATACAAGCCCTACACCAATGATATCCCTAGAATCGTGAGGGAAAGCGGCCCCCCATATGCATCCAGATTCTTCATAGCATCCTGGGGTGGGAAGAGAATGGCAAGCAGAAGCCAAGGAGGGAACCAGTGTTTGGTCTCAAAATGTAAAGGGGACCCAGCCGGTTCCGCTGGCACCAGAACCACCTCCCTTGGACCTCCCCGTGGGGAGTTATGGTTCATCATAGCTTTTGGGACTCTTCCAGCTCAGGAGCAAGAAGAGGGTAATCACAGGTGGGGAGGGAGTGACTGACCAAAGGGTTAAAAAGCCTCCTCCATTTTCCCCAGTGTTCTTCTGAGGAGAAGCCACGTCCAGGAAACTTGCCGATCCAGCATCAGGCTTAGTCAGAGGGAAACCGATAACTGATTTATATGTACATCTGCTTGCAACTATATTTACTTATGTTTGTATTTCTGACTGTAGTATCTGTAAGTTCTTGTATATATTGTATTATCTAGTGTACCCTTAAGGCGATTAAATATATAATTTAATCCTGGATTGCTCTTTTATCTCAATCCACGAATCTCATGCCCATGTGTTTGGTTTAGTATTACTTGTTACCGGGGCTGGTTTGTGGCCCAATATAATCCTACTAATGGACCAGGCTTATATCTTAACTAGGAACTGGTGGCAGCATAAAAACTGCATCAAACAGACCCTACATACTCCTGGGGGTGCCAAATGTCCACTGTTTGCGGAAGTGACGAGGCCATATCATGTGGCTCCAACGTATTAGAGAAGCCAGGTTGGGGCCATGAGGTGCAATTTTGTCACAGATTGTTAGCAGCGGTAGGAAGTCTGCATGACCCCCTCCAGCTGTTCATCACAGATTGGTAGCAGCAGTGGGTTCAAGATAATAGTGTGTGGGAGTGTGGGACCCATACTCCCAGACACTAAAGATGATCAGCAGTAGCTGTTGCCGCTGGAGTCTTAATATCAGCTCAGCATTAGAGTGTCAGAGTGCAGATACTGTAAGGTGTGTGGGCACATTAGGTTGCAGCTTTGTGTCAGTGACCAAAGGTTGCAAAAATGGCCGATTTACACCAGTAGCAAAACTAAGGAGATGGCCAATGTTATGGATGGAGTGGAAGACAGTATTGTGCGCGGTGAGGAGGAGCACAGCCAATGGTTCTCAAGGGGCATATCGCTTACCGTCAGCTCTGCAGTGGGCAGCTCTCCACCTGACTGTCCCCAAAGCCTGACAGGTTCGGATGCCCTTTTTCAAGCGCAAGGAGCCTCACGGAGGTTCGACAGCTTCCCCTCTTATGAACAAAATTCAGACGGAGGCCAGAAAACAGGACAGAAACTCACCTCACAAAAGACACGGCAGTCTCATCCATTCTGGCTATAGAAGCTAACAGCCTGAAAGCTCTCAAGAAGCTGGTAGCACAGCCTCCTTGGACTCAGACCATGAGCGGGTGGTCTGGGACCAAGGATGGCTATACTGGGTCACGGACCAGCAGGGTTCAACGAAGGCGTGACCTCGGGACTATAACAGAGTGTCCCTCCCCCGCCTGTGCTCATGTTGTAATAGTCTGTCTCTCCTTGAGTGTCCTGTATGTACTACTGGTGGGGGATTGTTTGTTCTTCTCAGCATGGGACATCTCCAATCCACAACTTGGTAAACAGAACAGAGCCAGGAGTCTAAAGTCCATTCATGTATCAAGTGTCCAGGTAGAGTTGAACTCTTCTGCCCACCTAAGGGGCTGATCCCAGGAGAGAAGAACAATGAGACCCATGTTAGTTCAGTTAGTTGGATCTTGGCTGGAGAAGGACTAGGATCTATAGCTGAGGCTGGATCCTAGAGCCTGTGTATGGACTGTTACAGACTGGAGATCAGTGGCCACGTGGGATTGTGTTTTGTTGTTCACCCTGTTGGACTCAAGGAACTCATATGAGGACCATTGCCATATTTTCCCTTGCATCGGAATACCGGGCGATGCCCCTGGATCTTTTGTTTTGTTGTGGACTCCTTGCAGACTTTAAGGATCTATATTTATGTTTGGTGCTTTATCTTTGTGGTTCCAATAAAGCCCTTTTGGATTGTTCCTTGGCCTGACAACCCTTACTGCTCTGCCGCATGCCGCAGCGGCGGGATCAGAGCAGAAAGAATGGAGGAAAGACTGGAGCTGGAGGTAAATACCCAACAAAGTCAATGGGTTGTGTGGTATGAGGAGGAGATGGCACTGCTTGGAGATGAGGCCACCATACAAGATAAGAGGGAGGCCATTCGCAGAGCTCAAGAGAGGGCAGCATTGCTAGAGAAGAGATTTGTAACCACAGCACCAACTATGAGGGAATTCTCGAGTGTCCCGCAAGGACTTTAAGCCCTTTAATGAAGCTGCAGGTGACATTGAGGGCTTCTTCCAGGACTTTGAGCATCAGTGCCGATTAATGTAAGTCCCAGAAAGATAGCGAGTCAGACACCTGGTGGGCCTCTTGGAGGGTGGAGCTGCCGACACCTATAGAGCTATGGACCCTCAGTGGAATTGTGAGTATGGGGAGATAAAACAGACTATTCTAGAACATTATGCCGTGACCCCAGATACTTATAGGACTCAGTTCCGTACGTTAGCCTGTGATGAGGAAGTGTATTTCAAGATGTATGCCCACAGACTGAAACAACTATGCCATCGCTGGCTGGAGGGAGAGGGGGCCTTAACTTGGGAGACGTTCGTCCAGGTCATCCTAATAGAACAGTTTTATGCCAATTGCCCTACTGAGATCCGGGAATGGGTGCGCGAGAGGAGACCAGAGACAGTGGAACAAGATGCTGCTCTAGCTGATGAGGTGCTCACTATCAAACCTCAGTGGAAGAAGCTGCTAGCGGAGGGAGAAAAAATGACCAGCTTCCCAACACCAGAGGTTCCTTGTCCTTCAGTGCCCAATGTTCCTCGACCTCCTAGATCACCACCTCATGTGGATACCAGTGTGAATGTGCCTCCAGTTGTTTCTACCACATTTTCTGGAATGCGACGAGGAGAGAAAGTAGAAGAGCGAAGATGTTATAGCTGTGGGCATCCCGGGCATCTGCGGGCCACATGCCCATCTATCCCGTGGAGTCATCCTCCAAATCGACAACCACCTCCAGCACCTGCACCTCCCTATCAGTCGCCAAGGTCTCCTACCTACTTCTCCAGAAGGCAAACTGGAAGGAGTGAGATGCAGCGCAGATGTTATGGATGTGGGCTGCCTGGTCATCTGCAAGCTCACTGTCCAGGTGTTCGGAGGCAGAACAGCTGCAGACCACCTTTGCCTGTCCATTATCTACAGACACCCTCAGCAGGAGAAGAGCTGGATTCTGGCCCTGATGATTTGCCAAGTGACTCTGATATGTTGACTTCCCTACCAGGAGTCTATGGGGTGCGAGCCACAGCCACCCGTTCTTATGATCTTCAGCGTAACCATCTACAGGAGGTCATGCTGGATGGCCAAAAAGTTGTTGGTTTTCGTGACACTGGGGCTTTTCTCACCATCGCAGATCCCCGAGTAATTCAACCAGAAGCAATTCAAAAGGGACCAGAAATTGCCATTGAATTGGCTGGAGCTACTCAGAGATATATTCCAAGAGCAAGTGTAACCCTGGATTATGGCTTTGGGGAAAAACAATGCATAATCGGTGTGATGAGCGGCCTTCCTGCAGACATTCTCCTAGGCAATGATGTGGGAGATATACAATGCCAATTTGTGGGTGCAGGAAGCAGAGTTTAAGTGAAGGCGGATACAAACTGGAGCCAACACTAAAATGCAGATGGATTGTCCAGGCAAGAGGAGCCCTGAGTCAGGCCACCATGTTTACGTGTACTTGACAAGCGACCGGTTGAGGTCACTAGTCCGTACACAAATTGAGGGGGAAGGATAGTTTTCTAATATTGTACTAGCAAGCAGGGGCGTAACTACCGCGGTCGCAGAGGTCGCGACTACTACCGGGCCCGGCAGGTTAGGAACCCGCTCTGCAGATCAGCAAGCAGCTCCTTTCTGTGAGAGGAGCTGCGCTGATCTGGCACAGACAACGCCGCTATATGACCCGGTGCCGCCGCCGCTGACACCAGGCCCCCCTCCCCGTCATCACGCACAGCAACAATGAAGAAGTGTGGAGTGGCCCGTGCAGCTCCATGCCCCTTCATTCTCCCTGTATGCCTGAGCATTGACGTCACTCCTGTGCATCCACTGTGCTCAGACTCAGAGCACAGGGCGGGAGGACGCCGACAGCAGCTGCAGGGGAACGGAGGAGAGCTGAGGATGGAGCAGTGGGGAACGAGGACACGTGAGGACAGCAGCGGGGGAACGAGGAGAGAGGTAGGCACTTGTTTGCTTTTTTTTTTTTTTTAAATCAGTGCATCATCAGGGCTGCCAGCAGTATACATGGAGCATGGGGGGGCTGCCAGCAGTATGCATGGAGCATGGGGGAGTTGCCAGCAGTATACATGGAGCATGGGGGGGCTGCCAGCAGTATACATAAAGGCATGGGGGGGTTGCCAGCAGTATACATAAAGGCATGGGGGGAGCTTGCATTATACATGGAGCATGGAAGGGAACTTGCATTACACATGGAGCAAGGGGATCTTGCATTATACGTGGAGCATGGGGGGCTTGTATTATACATGGAGAATGGGGGGGATCTTGCATTATACATGGAGCAAGGGGGGGGTTTGCATTATACATTGAGCGTGGGGGGGGCTTGCATTATACATGGAACATGGGGGCTGGCTGCATTATACATGGAGCATGAAGGGGGCTTGCATTATACATGGAGCATGGGGGGGCTTGCATTATACATGGAGCATGGGGAGCTGGCTGCATTATACATAAAGGCATGGGGGGCTGCAAGCATTATACATGGAGCATGGGGGGGCTTGCATTACACATGGAGCGTGGGGAGGCCTGCATTATACATGGAGCATGGGTGGCTGGCTGCATTATACATGGAACATGGGGGCCTGGCTGCATTATGCATGGAACATGGGGGGGGCTGGCTGCATTATACATGACGGCCTGGGGGGCTGGCTGCATTATACATGCAGCATGGGGGGCTGGCTGCGTGATACATGGGGGGCTGGCTGCGTCATACATGGGGGCCTGGGGTGAATTATAGTATATGGAGGACTATGTGGTGCAGTATAATATATGGAGTACTATGGGGTGCAGTATAATATATGGAGGACTATGGGGGTGCATTATAAAACATGGAGGACTATGTGGTGCAGTATAATATATGGAGTACTATGGGGTGCAGTATAATATATGGAGTACTATGGGGTAATTATAATACATGGAGAACCATGTGAAATGCATTATAATACATGGAGGACTATAGGGGTACATTCTAATATATGAAGGGTTATGTGGAACCCTTTATACTATATGGAAGGCTATGTGGGAGCTGTTATAGTATTTGGAGAACTATATACAAGGGGGGACAAAGATACAAGCAGGGAATGGGAAAGTTTTGTGCTGGGGGAAAAGGGCTCTTTCCCTCAGCACCCAGCTTTCCCATGCTCTGCTATACATCTCTCAGCACCCAGCTTTCCCATGCCCTGATGTGGGAAAGCTGGGTGCTGAGGTAAAGATGTATAGCAGAGCATGGGGAAGCTGGGTGCCGAGGACAAGATTGATATCAGAACATAGGGAAGGGGAAAGCTGGGTGCTGAGGGAAAGAGCCAAGTGTCAGCGTCATTATCCCATACCCCAAGTGTCGGTGTACCTAGAGGCGGGGCCCAGGTTCGAACTTTGCACTGGGGCCCATCAAACTCTAGTTATGCCACTGCTAGCAAGGTCAGTTTTTAATATCCTACATAGTTTGGTGTCATCAGCAAAGACTGACACTTTACTATCAATCTCATCCAGAACATTATTAATAAAGAGATTAAAAAGAAACGGTCCCAGTACAGATCCCTGCAGTGTTCTTCTGAGGAGAAGCCACGTCCAGGAAACTTGCCGATCCAGCATCAGGCTTAGTCAGAGGGAAACCGATAACTGATTTATATGTACATCTGCTTGCAACTATATTTACTTATGTTTGTATTTCTGACTGTAGTATCTGTAAGTTCTTGTATATATTGTATTATCTAGTGTACCCTTAAGGCGATTAAATATATAATTTAATCCTGGATTGCTCTTTTATCTCAATCCACAAATCTCATGCCCATGTGTTTGGTTTAGTATTACTTGTTACCGGGGCTGGTTTGTGGCCCAATATAATCCTACTAATGGACCAGGCTTATATCTTAACTAGGAACTGGTGGCAGCATAAAAACTGCATCAAACAGACCCTACATACTCCTGGGGGTGCCAAATGTCCACTGTTTGCGGAAGTGACGAGGCCATATCATGTGGCTCCAACGTATTAGAGAAGCCAGGTTGGGGCCATGAGGTGCAATTTTGTCACAGATTGTTAGCAGCGGTAGGAAGTCTGCATGACCCCCTCCAGCTGTTCATCACAGATTTGTAGCAGCAGTGGGTTCAAGATAATAGTGTGTGGGAGTGTGGGACCCATACTCCCAGACACTAAAGATGATCAGCAGTAGCTGTTGCCGCTGGAGTCTTAATATCAGCTCAGCATTAGAGTGTCAGAGTGCAGATACTGTAAGGTGTGTGGGCACATTAGGTTGCAGCTTTGTGTCAGTGACCAAAGGTTGCAAAAATGGCCGATTTACACCAGTAGCAAAACTAAGGAGATGGCCAATGTTATGGATGGAGTGGAAGACAGTATTGTGCGCGGTGAGGAGGAGCACAGCCAATGGTTCTCAAGGGGCATATCGCTTACCGTCAGCTCTGCAGTGGGCAGCTCTCCACCTGACTGTCCCCAAAGCCTGACAGGTTCGGATGCCCTTTTTCAAGCGCAAGGAGCCTCACGGAGGTTCGACAGCTTCCCCTCTTATGAACAAAATTCAGACGGAGGCCAGAAAACAGGACAGAAACTCACCTCACAAAAGACACGGCAGTCTCATCCATTCTGGCTATAGAAGCTAACAGCCTGAAAGCTCTCAAGGAGCTGGTAGCACAGCCTCCTTGGACTCAGACCATGAGCGGGTGGTCTGGGACCAAGGATGGCTATACTGGGTCACGGACCAGCAGGGTTCAACGAAGGCGTGACCTCTGGACTATAACAGAGTGTCCCTCCCCCGCCTGTGCTCATGTTGTAATAGTCTGTCTCTCCTTGAGTGTCCTGTATGTACTACTGGTGGGGGATTGTTTGTTCTTCTCAGCATGGGACTTCTCCAATCCACAACTTGGTAAACAGAACAGAGCCAGGAGTCTAAAGTCCATTCATGTATCAAGTGTCCAGGTAGAGTTGAACTCTTCTGCCCACCTAAGGGGCTGATCCCAGGAGAGAAGAACAATGAGACCCATGTTAGTTCAGTTAGTTGGATCTTGGCTGGAGAAGGACTAGGATCTATAGCTGAGGCTGGATCTTAGAGCCTGTGTATGGACTGTTACAGACTGGAGATCAGTGGCCACGTGGGATTGTGTTTTGTTGTTCACCCTGTTGGACTCAAGGAACTCATATGAGGACCATTGCCATATTTTCCCTTGCATCGGAATACCGGGCGATGCCCCTGGATCTTTTGTTTTGTTGTGGACTCCTTGCAGACTTTAAGGATCTATATTTATGTTTGGTGCTTTATCTTTGTGGTTCCAATAAAGCCCTTTTGGATTGTTCCTTGGCCTGACAACCCTTACTGCTCTGCCGCATGCCGCAGCGGCGGGATCAGAGCAGAAAGAATGGAGGAAAGACTGGAGCTGGAGGTAAATACCCAACAAAGTCAATGGGTTGTGTGGTATGAGGAGGAGATGGCACTGCTTGGAGATGAGGCCACCATACAAGATAAGAGGGAGGCCATTCGCAGAGCTCAAGAGAGGGCAGCATTGCTAGAGAGGAGATTTGTAACCACAGCACCAACTATGAGGGAATTCTCCAGAGTGTCCCGCAAGGACTTTAAGCCCTTTAATGAAGCTGCAGGTGACATTGAGGGCTTCTTCCAGGACTTTGAGCATCAGTGCCGATTAATGGAAGTCCCAGAAAGATAGCGAGTCAGACACCTGGTGGGCCTCTTGGAGGGTGGAGCTGCCGACACCTATAGAGCTATGGACCCTCAGTGGAATTGTGAGTATGGGGAGATAAAACAGACCATTCTAGAACATTATGCCGCGACCCCAGATACTTATAGGACTCAGTTCCGTACGTTAGCCTGTGATGAGGAAGTGTATTTCAAGATGTATGCCCACAGACTGAAACAACTATGCCATCGCTGGCTGGAGGGAGAGGGGGCCTTAACTTGGGAGACGTTCGTCCAGGTCATCCTAATAGAACAGTTTTATGCCAATTGCCCTACTGAGATCCGGGAATGGGTGCGCGAGAGGAGACCAGAGACAGTGGAACAAGATGCTGCTCTAGCTGATGAGGTGCTCACTGTCAAACCTCAGTGGAAGAAGCTGCTAGCGGAGGGAGAAAAAATGACCAGCTTCCCAACACCAGAGGTTCCTTGTCCTTCAGTGCCCAATGTTCCTCGACCTCCTAGATCACCACCTCATGTGGATACCAGTGTGAATGTGCCTCCAGTTGTTTCTACCACATTTTCTGGAATGCGACGAGGAGAGAAAGTAGAAGAGCGAAGATGTTATAGCTGTGGGCATCCCGGGCATCTGCGGGCCACATGCCCATCTATCCCGTGGAGTCATCCTCCAAATCGACAACCACCTCCAGCACCTGCACCTCCCTATCAGTCACCAAGGTCTCCTACCTACTTCTCCAGAAGGCAAACTGGAAGGAGTGAGACGCAGCGCAGATGCTATCAATGCGTGCAGACTGGTCATCTGCAAGCTCACTGTCCAGGTGTTCGGAGGCAGAACAGCTGCAGACCACCTTTGCCTGTCCATTATCTACAGACACCCTCAGCAGGAGAAGAGCTGGATTCTGGCCCTGATGATTTGCCAAGTGACTCTGATATGTTGACTTCCCTACCAGGAGTCTATGGGGTGCGAGCCACAGCCACCCGTTCTTATGATCTTCAGCATAACCATCTACAGGAGGTCATGCTGGATGGCCAAAAAGTTGTTGGTTTTCGTGACACTGGGGCTTTTCTCACCATCGCAGATCCCCGAGTAATTCAACCAGAAGCAATTCAAAAGGGACCAGGAATTGCCATTGAATTGGCTGGAGCTACTCAGAGATATATTCGAAGAGCAAGTGTAACCCTGGATTATGGCTTTGGGGAAAAACAATGCATAATCGGTGTGATGAGCGGCCTTCCTGCAGACATTCTCCTAGGCAATGATGTGGGAGATATACAATGCCAATTTGTGGGTGCAGGAAGCAGAGTTTAAGTGAAGGCGGATACAAACTGGAGCCAACACTAAAATGCAGATGGATTGTCCAGGCAAGAGGAGCCCTGAGTCAGGCCACCATGTTTATGTGTACTTGACAAGCGACCGGTTGAGGTCACTAGTCCGTACACAAATTGAGGGGGAAGGATAGTTTTCTAATATTGTACTAGCAAGCAGAGGCGTAACTACCGCGGTCGCAGAGGTCGCGACTACTACCGGGCCCGGCAGGTTAGGAACCCGCTCTGCAGATCAGCAAGCAGCTCCTTTCTGTGAGAGGAGCTGCGCTGATCTGGCACAGACAACGCCGCTATATGACCCGGTGCCGCCGCCGCTGACACCAGGCCCCCCTCCCCGTCATCACGCACAGCAACAATGAAGAAGTGTGGAGTGGCCCGTGCAGCTCCATGCCCCTTCATTCTCCCTGTATGCCTGGGCATTGACGTCACTCCTGTGCATCCACTGTGCTCAGACTCAGAGCACAGGGCGGGAGGACGCCGACAGCAGCTGCAGGGGAACGGAGGAGAGCTGAGGATGGAGCAGTGGGGAACGAGGACACGTGAGGACAGCAGCGGGGGAACGAGGAGAGAGGTAGGCACTTGTTTGCTTTTTTTTTTTTTAAATCAGTGCATCATCAGGGCTGCCAGCAGTATACATGGAGCATGGGGGGGCTGCCAGCAGTATGCATGGGGGGGGGTGTCCAGCAGTATACATGGAGCATGGGGGGGCTGCCATCAGCATTCATGGAGCATGGGGGAGTTGCCAGCAGTATACATGGAGCATGGGGGAGTTGCCAGCAGTATACATGGAGCATGGGGGGGCTGCCAGCAGTATACATAAAGGCATGGGGGGGTTGCCAGCAGTATACATAAAGGCATGGGGGGAGCTTGCATTATACATGGAGCATGGAAGGGAACTTGCATTACACATGGAGCAAGGGGATCTTGCATTATACGTGGAGCATGGGGGGCTTGTATTATACATGGAGAATGGGGGGGATCTTGCATTATACATGGAGCAAGGGGGGGGGGTTTGCATTATACATTGAGCGTGGGGGGGGCTTGCATTATACATGGAACATGGGGGCTGGCTGCATTATACATGGAGCATGAAGGGGGCTTGCATTATACATGGAGCATGGGGGGGCTTGCATTATACATGGAGCATGGGGAGCTGGCTGCATTATACATAAAGGCATGGGGGGCTGCAAGCATTATACATGGAGCATGGGGGTGCTTGCATTACACATGGAGCGTGGGAGGCCTGCATTATACATGGAGCATGGGTGGCTGGCTGCATTATACATGGAACATGGGGGCCTGGCTGCATTATGCATGGAACATGGGGGGGGGCTGGCTGCATTATACATGACGGCCTGGGGGGCTGGCTGCATTATACATGCAGCATGGGGGGCTGGCTGCGTGATACATGGGGGGCTGGCTGCGTCATACATGGGGGCCTGGGGTGAATTATAGTGTATGGAGGACTATGTGGTGCAGTATAATATATGGAGTACTATGGGGTGCAGTATAATATATGGAGGACTATGGGGTAATTATAATACATGGAGAACCATGTGAAATGCATTATAATACATGGAGGACTATGGGGGTACATTCTAATATATGAAGGGTTATGTGGAACCCTTTATACTATATGGAAGGCTATGTGGGAGCTGTTATAGTATTTGGAGAACTATATACAAGGGGGGACAAAGATACAAGCAGGGGATGGGAAAGTTTTGTGCTGGGGGAAAAGGTCTCTTTCCCTCAGCACCCAGCTTTCCCATGCTCTGCTATACATCTCTCAGCACCCAGCTTTCCCATGCCCTGATGTGGGAAAGCTGGGTGCTGAGGTAAAGATGTATAGCAGAGCATGGGGAAGCTGGGTGCCGAGGACAAGATTGATATCAGAACATAGGGAAGGGGAAAGCTGGGTGCTGAGGGAAAGAGCCAAGTGTCAGCGTCATTATCCCATACCCCAAGTGTCGGTGTACCTAGAGGCGGGGCCCAAAAAAGGCAGATATCCAGCATCAAGGAGAGTAGTGGATTAAAACTTGCTTTTATTAGACAAGTAAAAACAAAATGTGGTCCAGTGAGCACAGAGGCACAAGTATTATGCGTATAAACCAACGCGTTTCGACCAGAGCGTCTTATTCATGGCATGTGATTTACCCCAAAACTGATCCCATATAAAGAGGTACACATTATACGTCATTGGCAAGACTGAGTGCTTGATTAAAATTGAAACAGGTGCAAGTCCCAGTGCAATATAGACATGTGGGACTGGAGTAAAAACATGTGGGTGGAAAACCGCAATTTGAAGAACAACATATATATTGACATGTGAATGTAAAAATAAAACACAGATCAGAGATTATAATTTACAGAGGATTAAATTGAGGGCAAAAAGATGGGTATACATATATACGTGTATATGCTTCATTAAAGAGAATTGTTCAGCATGGGGGGGAAAATGATCATTTAGGCATATTATAGGAATAGATCCTGCCGGATATTCAGACTGTGCGATATCCCAGCGCTAAGTCCGAAAAATCCAGACGGATTCTTCTATTTATGAGTTTGCTCCCATAATTTCCTCCTCTTATTGAGTTAGTGACTTTGCCGATACCAATGAATGTAAATTAGTCCAAGGATTTATTATGGACATTCACGAAGTGCTGTGAAACGGCTGAGATATTGGAGGCATTGACATTCAAGGCATCAGGCAAAAGCCACCTAAATCTTATTTGTAACAGACTCATAGTATATCATGTATGATGAATATCGCATAAGGTAAATTCCATTAGATGGATCACAGACTATAGGTTGCACTTGATATGATTTTGGATGTTGTATATAAAACCTGTGTGGGTGAAAATAATTATTATGTTGATTTAAACAAGTTTACACCCTGTGCAGTGATTATAGCTACAGCGAGAAAATCACTTGCAGGACAGCAAATTCTTATTATTTGTCCACGTATCAAATCATACCTGGAAATAAATATTTGCAAAGCTCCTGACATATTTAGCAATAAAATTGATTTCATATTATTCTAATATATTAAAGAGATTTTTTTCATATGAAATAATGGGATATATTTTTTTATTATTTTTAATAATTTTGATAATATCATGACATTGAGAAAAATGAATGATGCTAGGGGTAATCTTATTGGAACTGTCTGTTGTAAATTTATCATTATTATTTTTTAATTAGTTATTTAGGAGTATTGTAAAATCAAATCCTGCCGGATGTTCAGACCGTGCGGTATCCTGGTACCAAGTCTGAAAATCCAGAAGGATTCTCTATTTAGGAGTTTTCTCCTGTGATCTCCTCCTCTTGCTGGCTTAATGACTTTTTCGATACCCATGAATGTAAATGAGTCCAAGCATCTGTTGTGGATATTCACAAAATGCCGCGAAACGGCTGAAATATTGGAGGCATTGACATTCAAGGTATCAGACAAGTGCCGCCTGATTCTTATTTTTAGCAGACTCCCGGTACATCCTGTATATTGAATCTTACATGAAGTACATTCAATTAGATAAATCACAAATGATGAGTTACAGTTGATGTAGTTTTCAATATTATATGTGGAACTTGTGTGGGTGGAGGTAATTGTTTTGCTGATCCTAGCATATTTACACGCTGTGCAATAATTATGGCCACAACAAAAAAATCCCTTACAGGAAAGCCAATTCTTATTATTTATCCTCGTATCAGTGATCATACTTGGAGATAAGATATTAGCAAGACTCATCGCACGTTTAGCAAGAAAATTGATTTCATATTGTTCTAGTATATTAAAAAGATTTTTGTCTTGGTGAAGTAGTGGAATATGTTTTTTAATAATTTTGACAATGTCATGATATTGAGGAGAATAGGCAGTACTGAAAGTGATTTTATTAGAGCTGTTCATTCTATGTTTGTTTTTACTATTTTTTAATAAATCGGCTCTATCAATATTATGGACAATTTTGCAGGCTCTTTCTAGGCTCCATTGAGAGTAACCCCGGTTCTTTAATTTATTGACAGTTTTAATACATTCCTGTGGAAAGAGATCAGAAGGAGAACAATTCCTTTTAATCCTGATTAATTCCCCCACAGGAATGTTTTTTATTGTATGAGCCGGATGACAGGAGCTGGCCAATAATAATGAATTACAATCTGTGTCCTTGCTATATGGTATAGCGTCTATATGGTTCTGATTCTCCACCAGAGTGACATCAAGATAGTTGATTTTTTCAGAGTTTGTATGATATGTGAATTTTAAATTAAAAGGATTATTATTGATATACTCAATGAAATTGGGAATAGCCTGTGAGTCTCCTTTCCAAATTAACAGTAGGTCGTCTATGTATCTAGTATAAAAAGTGATGTAATCAAAAAATGGATTATTAAGTAAATCAAAGATGTAGACCTCTTCAAAAACCGCCACTACAATGTTTGCTAAAGAGGGGGAAAATTTTCCCCCCATACTAACTCCACATTGCTGTAAATAAAATTCCTTGTTAAAAGAAAAATAATTGTGTGTTAGAAGAAAATTGACTGCTGTCACAAGGTAGTCTTGGATATTAAGTGGATACGAACTGTGTTTGGAAAGGAAAGACTCCAGGCATTCCAATGCTACGTGGTGGGGAATAGAAGGATACAGACTCACTATGTCACAAGTGATCCAGGTATAATCAGGCTGCCAAATATGGGAATCAAGATTATATAGAAGGGCTTTGGTGTCTCTCAGGAATCCAGGGAGATCTTTAACAAGGGGCTGTAAGAAGTAATCAACCCAGGATCCCAATTTTTCCCCCAATGATCCTATGCCCGAAATTATGGGCCTAAAGGGGGGGGGGAAACCCCCTTATGGATTTTGGGCAAGGCATGGTAAATAGGGATCACTGGGAAGTTCACCTTTAAATAATCGAATATTTTCTGTGAAAAGATTCCCCTTGTAAGCCCGTCCTCCAATAATCTGTCAATCTTATTTTTGAATAGGAGAGTCGGATCTCCTTTGAGATGGATATAGGTGTTGGTATCCTGCAAAATTTCATTGTTCAGTTTAATATATAGTGGTAAATCCAGGACAACAATCCCCCCCCCCTTGTCAGCTTCTCTGAAGACAAGATCATTGTTGTCTCTCAGAGATTCTAGGGCAATTTTTTCAGCTGATGTCATGTTGTAAATTGTTGTTTTACGAGCTTGATCCAGATGTATTAGATCATGCTCAATCCTTTCCTGAAATATGTCCAATATTGGGGGACGAGATTGTAGAGGATAAAAATAGGGGTTAGACGTCTTGAAAGATGTTTCCGGTAATTGATCTGATGTCCTGGATTCTGACTGTAATTTTCTCAGATCCGTGAGATGAACAAGTTCATGAAAACTAGGTATTATATTGTTTTCTCTGGTATCCATATCTTGATGGTGATTGATGTTATGATTGGACTCCAGATCAAAGTGACATTTGAGTGTTAAGTTCCTGGCAAATTTATTAATGTCAAGGAGTGTAGAGAAGATGTCAAATTTCTTGGTAGGACAGAATTTCAAGCCTTTGGATAAAACAGACAATTGATCGCAAGAGAGAATCTGTGCGGATAAATTCCATACAGGATATATCAGTATCTCTTCTTTTTCTTTCGGCGATCTGGATATCTGTTTCCTCCTATGTTTTCTGCCTCCTCTTCGTTGAAGTTTTTTGACATTTTTTTAGAATTATTGCTGGAGTTGAATGTCCTGCGATTTGTTTCAGGCTCAGCTGAGGAGTCTGAAGAATCATCCACAGAATAATTAGTGGAGATAGATGTGGTACTAATGTCTCCAAAGCTGACCCTCCTGGTACGGTTGGTATATGATGATTTATTATGATGTTTGAAATTACCGCGGGTAAGATGAGAAGAGAGACGCCACGTGTAAACTTTGTTAAGTTTATAGTCTTGGATGTCTCTTTCAAATTTTTTCTTTTTTCTGTCAGCGATTATATTTTCCAGATCATTTAATCGTTTGTTTAAATTAGTTTGCATGTTGATAAAGTCTTTGTGATTATTGAAAGACTCCAAAGATTTTTCTGTTTCTAGTATGCGACTTTTTATATTCTATATTCTATATTCTAGTTCTGATGCTTCATATTTAATGATGAGTTCCATCAATTTAATAGAACAATTCGATAGAATAGAGTTCCAATTAGACATGAAATCCTCTGAATGTGTAGAGAAAGTGGGATTTTTTAAAAGTCTTAGACCGCGTGGTATCATGTTTTTGTCAACATAAGACTGTAATGAAGTAGAGTCCCACCATAACTTGGTCTCTTTGATTTTGAATTTCTCTAGTGATCTGTATAATTGTGCAATGTCTTCATTTACTTGTGCATGTGCATTTCCCTCAGCAAGTTCAGGTAAAGCCTGGGAAGTCTGGACATTAAATATAGCGTTAAATCTATTTCTCCTATTAGTTGGGAGATCCATAAGAGTGGAGTAAAATCACAAAATTGTTGTGATGGTTTTAGTAGTCTAATGTTGAGGGGGGGCACGACAGATAAAGCCAACTGAATAGACAAAAAACCATAGTCAGCTCACCCCTCTTCACTCCCGGACTCCAACCGATGCAGGGAACGCCCTGGCCCGGGCGGAAGACAACTTCAAAAAAGGCAGATATCCAGCATCAAGGAGAGTAGTGGATTAAAACTTGCTTTTATTAGACAAGTAAAAACAAAATGTGGTCCAGTGAGCACAGAGGCACAAGTATTATGCGTATAAACCAACGCGTTTCGACCAGAGCGTCTTATTCATGGCATGTGATTTACCCCAAAACTGATCCCATATAAAGAGGTACACATTATACGTCATTGGCAAGACTGAGTGCTTGATTAAAATTGAAACAGGTGCAAGTCCCAGTGCAATATAGACATGTGGGACTGGAGTAAAAACATGTGGGTGGAAAACCGCAATTTGAAGAACAACATATATATTGACATGTGAATGTAAAAATAAAACACAGATCAGAGATTATAATTTACAGAGGATTAAATTGAGGGCAAAAAGATGGGTATACATATATACGTGTATATGCTTCATTAAAGTCTTTGGAGTCTTTGGAGTCTTTCAATAATCACAAAGACTTTATCAACATGCAAACTAATTTAAACAAACGATTAAATGATCTGGAAAATATAATCGCTGACAGAAAAAAGAAAAAATTTGAAAGAGACATCCAAGACTACAAACTTAACAAAGTTTACACGTGGCGTCTCTCTTCTCATCTTACCCGCGGTAATTTCAAACATCATAATAAATCATCATATACCAACCGTACCAGGAGGGTCAGCTTTGGAGACATTAGTACCACATCTATCTCCACTAATTATTCTGTGGATGATTCTTCAGACTCCTCAGCTGAGCCTGAAACAAATCGCAGGACATTCAACTCCAGCAATAATTCTAAAAAAATGTCAAAAAACTTCAACGAAGAGGAGGCAGAAAACATAGGAGGAAACAGATATCAAGATCGCCGAAAGAAAAAGAAGAGATACTGATATATCCTGTATGGAATTTATCCGCACAGATTCTCTCTTGCGATCAATTGTCTGTTTTATCCAAAGGCTTGAAATTCTGTCCTACCAAGAAATTTGACATCTTCTCTACACTCCTTGACATTAATAAATTTGCCAGGAACTTAACACTCAAATGTCACTTTGATCTGGAGTCCAATCATAACATCAATCACCATCAAGATATGGATACCAGAGAAAACAATATAATACCTAGTTTTCATGAACTTGTTCATCTCACGGATCTGAGAAAATTACAGTCAGAATCCAGGACATCAGATCAATTACCGGAAACATCTTTCAAGACGTCTAACCCCTATTTTTATCCTCTACAATCTCGTCCCCCAATATTGGACATATTTCAGGAAAGGATTGAGCATGATCTAATACATCTGGATCAAGCTCGTAAAACAACAATTTACAACATGACATCAGCTGAAAAAATTGCCCTAGAATCTCTGAGAGACAACAATGATCTTGTCTTCAGAGAAGCTGACAAGGGGGGGGGGGATTGTTGTCCTGGATTTACCACTATATATTAAACTGAACAATGAAATTTTGCAGGATACCAACACCTATATCCATCTCAAAGGAGATCCGACTCTCCTATTCAAAAATAAGATTGACAGATTATTGGAGGACGGGCTTACAAGGGGAATCTTTTCACAGAAAATATTCGATTATTTAAAGGTGGACTTCCCAGTGATCCCTATTTACCATGCCTTGCCCAAAATCCATAAGGGGGTTCCCCCCCCCTTTAGGCCCATAATTTCGGGCATAGGATCATTGGGGGAAAAATTGGGATCCTGGGTTGATTACTTCTTACAGCCCCTTGTTAAAGATCTCCCTGGATTCCTGAGAGACACCAAAGCCCTTCTATATAATCTTGATTCCCATATTTGGCAGCCTGATTATACCTGGATCACTTGTGACATAGTGAGTCTGTATCCTTCTATTCCCCACCACGTAGCATTGGAATGCCTGGAGTCTTTCCTTTCCAAACACAGTTCGTATCCACTTAATATCCAAGACTACCTTGTGACAGCAGTCAATTTTCTTCTAACACACAATTATTTTTCTTTTAACAAGGAATTTTATTTACAGCAATGTGGAGTTAGTATGGGGGGAAAATTTTCCCCCTCTTTAGCAAACATTCTATTGGCGGTTTTTGAAGAGGTCTACATCTTTGATTTACTTAATAATCCATTTTTTGATTACATCACTTTTTATACTAGATACATAGACGACCTACTGTTAATTTGGAAAGGAGACTCACAGGCTATTCCCAATTTCATTGAGTATATCAATAATAATCCTTTTAATTTAAAATTCACATATCATACAAACTCTGAAAAAATCAACTATCTTGATGTCACTCTGGTGGGGAATCAGAACCATATAGACGCTATACCATACAGCAAGGACACAGATTGTAATTCATTATTATTGGCCAGCTCCTGTCATCCGGCTCATACAATAAAAAACATTCCTGTGGGGGAATTAATCAGGATTAAAAGGAATTGTTCTCCTTCTGATCTCTTTCCACAGGAATGTATTAAAACTGTCAATAAATTAAAGAACCGGGGTTACTCTCAATGGAGCCTAGAAAGAGCCTGCAAAATTGTCCATAATATTGATAGAGCCGATTTATTAAAAAATAGTAAAAACAAACATAGAATGAACAGCTCTAATAAAATCACTTTCAGTACTGCCTATTCTCCTCAATATCATGACATTGTCAAAATTATTAAAAAACATATTCCACTACTTCACCAAGACAAAAATCTTTTTAATATACTAGAACAATATGAAATCAATTTTCTTGCTAAACGTGCGATGAGTCTTGCTAATATCTTATCTCCAAGTATGATCACTGATACGAGGATAAATAATAAGAATTGGCTTTCCTGTAAGGGATTTTTTCGTTGTGGCCATAATTATTGCACAGCGTGTAAATATGCTAGGATCAGCAAAACAATTACCTCCACCCACACAAGTTCCACATATAATATTGAAAACTACATCAACTGTAACTCATCATTTGTGATTTATCTAATTGAATGTACTTCATGTAAGATTCAATATACAGGATGTACCGGGAGTCTGCTAAAAATAAGAATCAGGCGGCACTTGTCTGATACCTTGAATGTCAATGCCTCCAATATTTCAGCCGTTTCGCGGCATTTTGTGAATATCCACAATAGATGCTTGGACTCATTTACATTCATGGGTATCGAAAAAGTCATTAAGCCAGCAAGAGGAGGAGATCACAGGAGAAAACTCCTAAATAGAGAATCCTTCTGGATTTTCAGACTTGGTACCAGGATACCGCACGGTCTGAACATCCGGCAGGATTTGATTTTACAATACTCCTAAATAACTAATTAAAAAATAATAATGATAAATTTACAACAGACAGTTCCAATAAGATTACCCCTAGCATCATTCATTTTTCTCAATGTCATGATATTATCAAAATTATTAAAAATAATAAAAAAATATATCCCATTATTTCATATGAAAAAAATCTCTTTAATATATTAGAATAATATGAAATCAATTTTATTGCTAAATATGTCAGGAGCTTTGCAAATATTTATTTCCAGGTATGATTTGATACGTGGACAAATAATAAGAATTTGCTGTCCTGCAAGTGATTTTCTCGCTGTAGCTATAATCACTGCACAGGGTGTAAACTTGTTTAAATCAACATAATAATTATTTTCACCCACACAGGTTTTATATACAACATCCAAAATCATATCAAGTGCAACCTATAGTCTGTGATCCATCTAATGGAATTTACCTTATGCGATATTCATCATACATGATATACTATGAGTCTGTTACAAATAAGATTTAGGTGGCTTTTGCCTGATGCCTTGAATGTCAATGCCTCCAATATCTCAGCCGTTTCACAGCACTTCGTGAATGTCCATAATAAATCCTTGGACTAATTTACATTCATTGGTATCGGCAAAGTCACTAACTCAATAAGAGGAGGAAATTATGGGAGCAAACTCATAAATAGAAGAATCCGTCTGGATTTTTCGGACTTAGCGCTGGGATATCGCACAGTCTGAATATCCGGCAGGATCTATTCCTATAATATGCCTAAATGATCATTTTCCCCCCCATGCTGAACAATTCTCTTTAATGAAGCATATACACGTATATATGTATACCCATCTTTTTGCCCTCAATTTAATCCTCTGTAAATTATAATCTCTGATCTGTGTTTTATTTTTACATTCACATGTCAATATATATGTTGTTCTTCAAATTGCGGTTTTCCACCCACATGTTTTTACTCCAGTCCCACATGTCTATATTGCACTGGGACTTGCACCTGTTTCAATTTTAATCAAGCACTCAGTCTTGCCAATGACGTATAATGTGTACCTCTTTATATGGGATCAGTTTTGGGGTAAATCACATGCCATGAATAAGACGCTCTGGTCGAAACGCGTTGGTTTATACGCATAATACTTGTGCCTCTGTGCTCACTGGACCACATTTTGTTTTTACTTGTCTAATAAAAGCAAGTTTTAATCCACTACTCTCCTTGATGCTGGATATCTGCCTTTTTTGAAGTTGTCTTCCGCCCGGGCCAGGGCGTTCCCTGCATCGGTTGGAGTCCGGGAGTGAAGAGGGGTGAGCTGACTATGGTTTTTTGTCTAGAGGCGGGGCCCAGGTTCGAACTTTGCACTGGGGCCCATCAAACTCTAGTTATGCCACTGCTAGCAAGGTCAGTTTTTAATATCCTACATAGTTTGGTGTCATCAGCAAAGACTGACACTTTACTATCAATCTCATCCAGAAGATTATTAATAAAGAGATTAAAAAGAAACGGTACCAGTACAGATCCCTGCGGTCCCCACTGCTGACTATAGCCCATTTAGAGAATGTACCATTTATGACGACTCTTTGTTTCCTATCTTTTAGCCAATTCCTTACCCATCTTGTTATAGTTTTGCCTGGTCGCGGCTTCGGGAGCTTTAGTATAAGGCTATTACATCAGCTGCATTAGCTGCATTCTTATGGTGGTCTCCATCTGTCTCACACCCCCCGCCCCAGTAACAAGCATGGTGGAGAAGTTGGTTTGCTTCTGTCCAACCAATCCTCCTTTACACCAATTCCTCTGCCACCCTCTGTTGCTCTCCCCTCTTTTGAGGTGCACTCCGTACGCATCTACGCCCCCTCCAACCTTCAACTGGCTGTCATTTATCACCCTTCAGGGCCAGCCACTGCCTTTTTTGACCATTTCACTACCTGGCTACTACACTTCCTTTCCACCGACATCCCCACCATCATTATGGGCGATTTCTACATCCCCAGTGACACTTCTCACTCATCTGTCTCTAAACTTTTAACACTCACTTCCTCCTTTGGCCTCACTCAATGGTCTTCTTCGGCTACTCACAAAGATGGCCACACGCTGGACCTCATTTTCACTCGCCTCTGTTCCTTATCTAACCTCCCTAACTCACCTCTCCCCCTGTCTGACCACAACCTACTCACATTTTCTTCCCTCTTTTCTCCAAATACACAACCCCCCCATCAAAAACGTTCACACCCTCGCAGAAATCTCAATCACCTTGATTTACACTCCCTTTCTCAGTCCCTTCTCCCTCTCACAGACATTGCTTCCTTACATGATGCAAATGCTGCAGCCACTTTATATAACACTACAATCTCTGCAGCTCTTGAATCAGCTGCCCCCCTCACACACACCAAAACTCACACAATCAACAGGCAACCTTGGCACACAAGCCACGCTAAAGAACTGAGACGGGCTTCCAGAATTGCTGAATGCAGATGGAAGAGGTCTCATTCCACTGAGCACTTCGTTGCATACAAAGAGTCCCTTGCCACTTTCAAGTCTGCACTCCCTGCTGCAAAAGAAACCTACTTTTCATCCCTCATATCCTCTCTATCTTACAACCCTAGACAGCTATTCAACACTTTCAATTCTCTCCTCCGTCCCCCGGCACCACTTCCCTCTCATCTCATCTCAGCTGAAGACTTTGCCTCTTTCTTCAAGCAGAAGATTGACAACATCAGAGCAAGCTTTGGCCCACAATCACCACAGCCCCTCGTCATAGCTACTCAGCCGTCTTCCTCCAAATCCAACTTCTCCCCCATGACAGAAGATCATCTTTCCACTCTACTCTCAAGATCCCATCTAACCACCTGTGCACTTGACCCACTCCGGTCGCACCTCATCCCCAACATCACCACAGTCCTCATCCCAGCCCTAACCCATCTCTTCAACCTAACACTATCAACTGGTGTATTCCCTTCATGCTTTAAACATGCTTCGATCACACCCATCCTTAAAAAGCCCTCTCTTGACCCATCCTTTGTGTCTAGCTACCGCCCCATATGTCTTCTCTCCTATGCCTCAAAACTACTGGAACAGCATATCCATCTTAAACTGTCCTCATACCTCTCCTCCTGCTCCCTCTTTGACCAGCTACAATCTGGCTTCCGACCACATCACTCTACTGAAAATGCCCTAACTAAAATCACCAGTGACCTACTAACTTCCAAAGCCAAGCGACACTGCTCTGTCCTCCTCCTCCTGGACCTGTCCTCTGCCTTCGATACAGTAGACCACTTCCTCCTATTACAGATTCTTTCCTCTCTGGGCATCACAGACTTGGCCCTATCTTGGATCTCTTCATACCTAACCGACCGAACTTTCAGCGCCTCCCACTCTCACACCACCTTCCCATCCCACCCTCTATCTGTTGGTGTCCCCCAAGGTTCAGTTCTTGGACCCCTGCTGTTCTCCATCTACACCTTCGGCCTGGAACAGCTCATAGACTCCACCGGCTTTCAGTATCCTCTCTATGCCGATGATACTCAGATCTACCTCTCTGGACCTAACATCACCTCCTTAAGCCTGCTTTACACGTTGCAATGTCGCATACGATATCGTATGCGATTTGCAATGCCCCCATCGTATGTGTGGCACGTTCAATTTGTTGAACGTGCCGCACTAACGATTAACTCCGTCACACGTACTTACCTTCCATACGACTTAGATGTGGGCGGCGAACGTCCACTTCCTGGAGTGGGAGGGACGTTTGGCGTCACATCAACATCACACGGCAGCCGGCCAAAAGAAGCGGAGGGGCGGAGCTGAGCGGGACGTAAACATCCCGCCCACCTCCTTCCTTCCGCATTGTGGGCCGGGAGCCGCAGGACGCTGGTAAGATCTGTTCATCGTTCCCGGGGTGTCACACACTGCGATGTGTGCTACCCCAGGTACGATGAACAATCTGACGTGCAATTCTAGAGAAAGGTACGATGTGTATGCGATGAACATTTTAACGTTCAAATGCAATCGCACGTAGCTGTCACACACTGCAATGTACCTTACGATGCCGGATGTGCGTCACTTACGACGTGACCCCGCCGACACATTGTAAGATACATTGCAGCGTGTAAAGCAGGCTTTACTAACCAAAATCCCACAATGTCTGTCTGCTATTTCATCCTTCTTTTCTGCGCTATTCCTAAAGTTTAACATGGACAAAACAGAATTCATTGTCTTTCCTCCTCCTCATTCAACTCCTCCACCAAGCCTATCCATCAAAGTTGATGGCTGCTCATTCTCCCCAGTCTCACAAGCTCGTTGCCTTGGAGTAACCCTCGACTCTGCTCTATCCTTCAAACCGCACATCCAAGCCCTCTTCACCTCATGCCGACTACAACTCAAAAATAACTCCCGGATCCGTACCTTCCTTAACCAAGAATCAGCAAAAACATTAGTACATGCCCTCATCATCTCCCGCCTCAACTAATGCAACCTCCTGCTCTCTGGCCTCCCTTCCAACACTCTTGCACCCCTCCAATCTATCCTAAAGTCTGTGGCCCGCTTAATCCACCTCTCCCCTCGCTACTCCCCAGCCTCGCCACTCTGCCAATACCTCCACTGGCTTCCCATTGCCCAAAGACTCCAGTTCAAAACATTAACCATGACCTACAAAGCCATCCACAACCTGTCTCCTCCTTACATCTGTGACCTAGTCTCCTGGTATCTACCTGCACGCAACCTCAGATCCTCACAAGATCTCCTTCTCTACTCCTCTCTTATCTCCACTTCCCACAATCGCATACAAGATTTCTCCCGTGCCTCCCCCATACTCTGTAACGCTCAACCCCAGTATATCAGACTCTCTCCTACTGTAGAGGAACCTGAAGACCCACCTCTTCCGACAAGCCTACAACCTACAATAACCCTCAGTCCAGTACACAACTGCGCAACCAGCTCTATCCTCACGTATTGTACCCTCACCCATTCCCTGTAGACTGTGAGCCCTCGCGGGCAGGGTCCTCTCTCCTCCTGTACCAGTCTGTTTTGTACTGTTAATGATTGTTGTACTAGTTTTTATGTATACCCTTTTTCACTTGTAAAGCGCCATGGAATTAATGGCACTATAATAATAAATAATAATAATAACAATTACCAGTATCCAGATCTGCACTTACCTTCTCATAGAACCCAAACATGTTGGTTAGACACGACTTATCTTTCATGAATCCATGCTGTCTGTCAGTTATATTATTTTCTGCAATATATTTTTGCATGTCATCCCTTAAAATACCCTCAAAAACTTTGCACACCACTGATGTCAGGCTTACTGGACGGTTTCTTAAATATCGGTACCACATCAGCAATCCTCCAATTCTGAGGCACCAACCCTGTTACAAGCGAGTCTAAGAAGATGATATACAGTGGTCTGTCATTACTGAGCTCAATTTCACTTAACATTCGTGGATGAATGCCATCTGGCCCGGGGAATTTGTCAATGTTTAATTTACTCAGGCGCAGGCGTACTTCTTCTTATGTTAAATTAATTATATCGGGTGGTGAACTTTGATTTTTCACTTCTTGAATGATCCCTGGAACAGTTAGTTCCTTGGTGAACACAGATGAGAAATGCCTATTTAATATCTCAGTCTTTTGTTTGTCCTCTATAACTAATATGTTATTATATTTTAAGGGGCCAATACTATAATTTGTTTCCCTTTTGGCATTAAAGTATTTATAAAAGATTTTGGGATTTATTTTAATGTCCTTAGCGATTTTTGTTTCAGTAGCTAATTTTGTAGCTTGATTTCTTTTTTACATTTCCTATTGATATCTTTATACTTCTGAAATGCTTTTTCTGTATTCTCATCCTTCAAGATTTTAAACGCCCTCTGTTTTTGTTTTATTATACTTTGTAAAGTTTTATTTATCCATAATTGCTCAGGCTTCTTTACTGAGCGTGCTCCCAGTTCTATTCTCTGGCTCTGCTGTGTTGCTGTAGCTTGTATGTCTGCTTGTATTCTGATCTTCGTATTCTGACCCCGGACTGTTTTTGGATGTCTCTCTGCCCGCTCCCTGTTCCAGTCATGTTCCTTCTGGTATTTTGACCCTCGGCTTGTGACCTGACTACGTCGGTTTTCCCCTTATGATTATACGTGACCTCCTGACTACCCTTCCTCCCATACAACTCCGTAAGGTAGTGACTAATGTTACATTAGCCCATCATTTATACTGGCCCAAAATGGGGGCCAATGTGGCTGCCTACTGCCATTCATGTGACATCTGTCAGAGAGTGGGAACGGTGAGGCCACACCCCAAAGCCCCAATGGTAACTCTGCCCATCATGGAAGAGCCTTTAAGGAGGGTGGCTGTGGATCTGGTCAGACCACTGTCCATTCCCAGCAGCTCCGGGAAGTTCCTCATACTGATGGTATTAGATTGTGCCACCCGCTACCCAGAAGCTGTAGCCTTGTTGTCCATTTAGGCCAACAAGGTGGCCACTGCCTTGCTGGTGATTTTCTCCTGAGTAGGTTTTCCCGAGGAAATGCTTACTTACCAGAGTACCCAATTAATGTCGCAGCCGAAGGAGTCCCTTTGTAAGCAAATACAGGTGCAACATCTGGTGACCAGCCCATACCATCCACAGACTAATGGCCTGTTAGAACTGTTCAGTGGCACCCTGAAGCAGATGCTTAAGATGTTGGTAGACTCCCATGGGTGTCACTGGGAGCGGTATCTCCCACACCTGTTATTTATCTATAGGAAGGTTGAACATGCCTCAATTGGGTTCCCACCCTCTGAGCTCCTGTACAGGCTATTTTTACGGGGCCCCCTAGCTCTGGTGAAAGAGGCTTGGGAAGGGTACTTGGGCACCCCTACAGTGTCGGTCATTGAGTAGGTCATATGCTTCCAGGACAAGATCCAGGTCTTGACGCAGCTGGTGCACAACAATATGGTGCAAGCCCAGGCCGACCAGAAGTGTTGGTACAATCTTAAATGCGTAGGCCTGCTCGACCCCCAGAGGTGCACGGAGAAAACTAGTAATATAACAGAAAGACTAACTCACTTAAATGATGCCAATAAAGAAAAAAGTCCACTTTAATATTGGAATTCAACATATATAAAGAACCAATCATAACTGACGTTTTGGCTTTCAGCCTTTCCCTAGGTTTTTTAGTTTATCTGGACTTGAAAAATATATGCGCAGGTGTATATGACTAGTGAAACGACAGAGCCAGGGTGTATCTCTGCTACACCATTGATGTATTCATAAAGAACAAATGGATGAATTCCAAAAATCAATGATGTGACTATGGACTTTATGGAAGGGATGAAAAATTAGGGAATCCAATTCTAGTCGGGTGCCAGGGAATCGGAGGCTAGTCGCGCATCATTTAAGTGTGCCAGAAGTATTCTTTCTACCACAAGTGTTGGTACGACCAGAATGCTTGTTAGAGGACTTATCAGGTGGGTCAAAAGATATGGGTATTGGTCCTTGTACTGCAGGACAAGCTTCAGGCTGAATGGGAAGGCCCATACCTCATTCACCAGCAGCCCAACCCTGTAACGTAGCTGGTCACTCTGAACCATGCCCAAGGAAGGCAGAAGGCTTTCCACGTGAATATGATGAAGGCACATCATGAGTGGGAGGCATGTGCCCTCCCCGTGTGCAACCTGCCCAGAGAGCGAGAGGTGGAGACCCTCCTGGATAGGCTTGCCCAGGTTAGGTCGGGTGGATCCATCGAGGATGTGGAGGTCGGCCATTAGCTCCTGAAGGACTAACGGTCCCCAGCTGTGGGCCACCCTCCACCCCTTCTGGGAGTTGTTCAGCAACTAGCCCAGAAAAACAAAGTCAGCCATCCATCATGTGGACTCCGGGGATCACTCCCCAATCTGGCATTTAGCATATCTAGTCTTCCTGGAGGTGCAGCAACATGTGCCAGGAGATTGACGAGATGCTGAAGTGGGAGGTGATTCAAGCACCCAACAGCTCTTGGGCCTCACCTGTAGTCCTTTCCAGAAAATGACCGAACAACTCGATTCTGCATGGACTACAGGGGACTCAACGCTGTCACCGTCACTGATGCATACCCAATGCCAAGCATCAATGACCTGCTCGATCAGTTGGCGTGGCAAAGTACCTGACCATCATGGATCTGAGCCGGGCATATTGGCAGATTCCCCTGACCCTCGAGGCACGGGAACACTTGCTTTTTTCACCCTTTTTGGGCTGTACAAGTCCACTGTGATGCAGTTCAGAATGAAGAATGCTTCTGCCACTTTTCAGCAGATGGTCAACACACTGCTCAAGGGACTTGAAGGGTACATGGACACATAGTTGAAAGACATTGCTGTCTTCAGTCCCACCTGGGAGGGTCACCTGGAGCAGCTAGCAAAGGTGCGTGGACGGTCTGCCAGGTAGGCTTAAAAATAAGTTGGAAAAGTATCAGCTAGGCATGAGTGAGGTCCTGTAACTGGGTCACCGGGTAGGTGGGGGGCTATGAAGTCAGAGCCTGGGAAAGTGGAAGCCATCACATCCTGGCCCACCCAAAGGACCAAGAAGCAGGTGATGTCCTTTTTTACTGCTGGGTACTATAGGAGGTTTGCTTCACACTATAGTAGCCTGGCGAAGCCTCCAACGGACCTCACCAAGAAGAAGCTGACATCCACAGTCGATTGGACAATGGACTGCGAGGCAGCATTTCGGGCACTCAAGACCACCTTGTTCAGTACAACAGGCAGCCGAATTCACGCGGCCTTTTGTAGTGCAAAACACCAGTGACTTTGTCCTCGGTGCTGTGCTCAGGCAGATTGACTCTATAAGCCAAGAACATCCCGTTTTGTACCTGTGCGGGAAGCAGTTGCCAAGGGAGGTGGCATACTTCACGATGGAAAAGGCCTAGCCATAGTGTGGTCTCTGTGTCTGCAACCCTACTTGTATGGATGCCACTTCTCTGTGGATATGGACAACAACCCCCTCAGCTGGTTACACACTGTGTCAGGGACGAATGAGAGGTTGTTGCGCTGGAGGCTTGCACTCCAGCAGTATCACTTCGCCATTCGCCACAAGAAGGGTCATGACCACGGTAACGCTGATGGGTTGTCCCGGCAAGGGGAGTTCACGGACAGGCACACAAGGAAACACAGAAAGGTACTGCCCTCTAGCGCCCTCTAAAGGGGAGAGGTGTGAGGAATATGGCATATCCATGCATGCCAGTCACCTGGCAATCATCCATATTTACACACATGCTGACCTGCATCTAAGAGGTCACCAGATTCAGGATAGAAATCTAATCCCAAGATCCTGGAACAAATGGTAGGTGACAAAGTTAATTATAGGGAGGATGAAGTTCCTGAGCAGAGCTAGACCCCTAGGGAGAAAGTATTTCAGCTGGGAAGGGGGCGAGCGATTGCCGATTTCAGGGAAGCTTCAAAGAATACCAGGAGTCGACCCGGCTCCAGTGAAAAAAGTTACAATATTGGGCGTGCGTAGCTCCTGCAAACAGGGTAGGAATATTTTCGGCCTCAGGACATCGGGATACACATCACACATATGCACATCCCATTATTAAGGAAAAGTATCAGCCCATAATTAAAAATTAATAACTAGCTGAGGGAAGACAATAGACCCATCATGTTTCCTAGTTATGGATGGATAAAATCATAACAGGAAACACGATGTTAATATCTTCATCATGGGACACTCACAAGCAGAGATATGAGGAAAACTGCCAATTCATAATTTTCTGGAACCCCAAAGCCCATCTCATGTCCACCCCTGTTATAGGTCACCAGGTGGGCGGTATGTGGTAGGTACATGGGTTCCTAAAAAACAAAACAGACATTATAGGAGGTGGTTCTGTTAAGGTGAACTCTTACAAAGGTTCACAAGTTACCTGATGCCTTACCTAATTAATGAGGATCAAGTGCATGCTTAAGGGAAATCAACACCGGATGAAGGGTCAGATGTGAACTCTCTTCTTGATTACAGCAAAAAAAAAAAAAAAGCATTGAAAGAGAGTATAACAAATAAAAGCTATCTTATATAGGCTAGGAGCGGTGGGCATGTTGGGAAATGCCCATTGATCAGTGAGACAGTCCATGGGTTAACCAATGGGTGTATCTGTGGTCATGGTGATGGGCGTGTCTATGATGTCATCGGGGTGGATCTGTGGTGATGCTGATGGGCGGGTCTATCATGTCATTGGGGCAGATCTGCGGTGATGCTGATGGGTGGGTCTATGATGTCATCGGGGCGGATCTGCAGGGAGTCTGATGCTGGCTCATGTAAGGCAAATCGACATACTTCCCACAATCCCCTATGTCAAGAAGTTAACCAAGTATTTGATGGAAAGGCCCTCCTCAACAGTTCTTCTCAGAGAGGTCACGTCCAGTAAATGTGTGGGGAGTACCAAAGAAACCATTGGCTCCACAGCGCCTCCCCTGTGCAGAGCCAGCACCAAGGCCTAGCAACAAGGAAAAAGGATACAGATGAATCAGTTAATCTGCTTGCAATTATCTCTTACGTGTATCTGCATTTCTGACCATAGTCTCTGTAAATCTCATCATGTATATAGTGCATTATCTAGTGCGCCCTTAAGGCGAATAAATGCATAATTTAATCTTGGGTTGTCCTTTTATCTTGATCCACGAATCCCATATCCATGCTCTTTATTTAGTATAACATGCTTCTTAGGCTGGTTTCAGGCCCAATATATTCCTACTAACAGACCAGGCTTATATCTATCTAGAAACCGGAGGCAGGCTACCCATCTGGCTGGCCTTGTGTTCATTAAGACTAGTGAATGGGTTGTGAGCGAGTGAGATTTCAACCAGCCCGCTCTGTCTCCCTTCACATGCCTCCCTGTGTCTGAGTGAACAGGAAGGGTCAGTGTAACCCTATGCCAAGCTGACCTTACATACCCCTTGAGGGTGCAGTATGTCAAGTGTTGGCAGAAGTGACAAGGCCATATCACATATTGGTGGCAGCAGTGGGATGTCTGCGTGACACCCCTGGCTGGTTCATGACAGTGTAAGAGCAGCAAATATCTACACCAAGCTTGAACTCAAGAGAGGCTTACAACTTAATCTGTATTCACAAGGGAGATTAATGGAAGACTGCTTTCAACACCTGTAATGGTTACTATGAATACCATATTATGTCCTTGGGGTTAAGTACTACCCCAGCTGTTTTTCAAGAGTTTGTAAAGATATCTTCAGAGATCTCCTCTACACTTGAGTGGTGATGTACCTAGATGATATCCTGGTTTCCAGTCCAGACCTGGCTTCCCACAGGAGGAATGTTCGCCAAGTCTTGCATGCAACGACTCTGGGAGAATAGACTATATGTCAATTTTGAGAAGTTTGTATATGAGCAGTCCGGTCTCCCCTTCTTAGGCTATATAATATCAAATACTGGACTGATGATGGATCCTGGAATTTTCAATGGCATTCTTCTGGTATGAAAACAATATAATGGTTCTTAGGATTTGCAAACTACTGCTGCCAGTTTATCCTTCATTTTTCATCTCTGATCAGTCTGATTTCAGAAATGATCCCCAAGGGTGTGAATCTGAAGTTTTGGATTCAGGAGACAGAGGCTGCTTTCTTTCCTTAAAACGGGCCTTCTCTTCTGCTCCGATGCTTCATGGGCTGATGTTAATAAACCATTCTTCCTAGAGGTAGATGCTTCGTCTTCTGGGGCTGAGGTGGCTCTCATGCGCAAAAGTATTCTCTTTTCGATCAAGAATTGTTGGAAATTAAAATGGCCTTAGAGGATTGGTGGTACCTGCTCGACGGGGCAAATCATTCAGTTATCATCTATACTGGCCATAAAGAACCTTATCGAACTGCAGAGGCTGAATCCACGACAAGATAGATGGTACTTATTCTTTTCTTGCTTTGATTTTATTCCCCATTTTTGTTAATCGAACAAGAAAATTAAGGTGGATGCCCTCTTTAGGCCTCAAATTCCTCACAACCAGTAGGAGGATTTCCAACATATCATTGAGTCCACCAAGATGATTACCTTGACTCCAGTGGACTTGTCTCCAATTCTCCTTGGGAAGAATTTCATATATGAGTCTCATCGAAAGCAAGTTATGTTGTGGGTTCACTTGTCTAAGGTGGCTGGCACTGTAGGGCAGACAAAGACCATTCAGCTCATCTCCTGACATTAATGGTGGCCATTCATATGGAAGAACATTCTGGAGTTCATTTTTGCCTACTCTTCTTGCACTCAAAAGAAGACTCCCATGCAATGGCCATCTGGTCTGCTACTACCCCATCCTGTTCCATCGGCTCTCTGGCACCTTATAGCTATGGATTTTATTATGGATTTTCCTGTGTCCTAGGAGATCTGAGTAGTAGTAGATCACTTCTCGAAGATAGTTCAATTTGTTCCGCTGTGTGGTCTTCCTTCAGCTCCCACGCTGGCAAGAGAAACTTTCAGCATATCTTCCGTCTTTAGTTTCCCTCTTCACATTGTGTCTGATAGAGGTATTCAATTCATGTCCAAATTAAGGAGGGCTGCGTGTAAACTACTGATGTGTCGTTAAATTTCTCATCTGCATACCATCCTCAGTGCAATAGCTAGGTAGAGCGGGTCAACCAGATTCTTACAACTTTTCTGCAGCATTTCATGAATGCGCACCACGATGACTGGCCTAAGCTGCTGACATAGGCGGAATTCTCTTACAACAATCACATGATCAATGCCTCCATGAAATAATTTTTCTTCATTCTTTGTGGTCAACAGCCTAACATACCTCTTCCTGTGACAATCACCTCTGATATCCCTTCAGCCGAGCTCTCACTAGGGATTTCTCTAAAATTTGTAATCACACTAAAACCTCTCTTAAGAAATCGTCCGAACGGATGAATAAAAATGCTGACAAGAGGCACAGAGATTCACCTCATATCCATCCTGGGCATAAGGTATGGCTCTCCTTAAAATATGTTTGTCTCAAGGGGTCATTTTACAAGTTGGGTCCATGCAACATTGGTCATACAAATTGAATCTTCCTGCCTCATTATGTGTGTCCAATTCCTTTCATGGATTCCTTCTCAAGCCAGTCATCATGAGCCGCTTCTCCAGGGATCCTTGTTCCACTGCTGCGCCTGTCTGCTCTGAGGATGTCTTTGAAGTGCTTCTGTGATGGTGGTAATAGGAAAGACTCTTTTCTTAGTTTACTGGAAGACATTTGATCTTGAAGATAAATTGTAGGAATCTAGGGGGAATATTCACGCTCCCCTTTTCCTAATGAAATTCCCTTCTGTCATGGTGAGGAGGGGCGTAAAAAGGGGTGCTATAATGCCAGAATCTTGCATTGTCCTGCTTCTTCTCCTCTGTAGGAACGTCAACATATACACAACGATGGCTAGCCCGCTCACTCTTCTGCTCCTTTTGCTTTTCCCATGCTCCAGGGCCTGTGCACGTCGCGCAGATCTCATGGCAACGTCCTTATGGCTTGAGCGCATACACAGAAAATGTTCTTTAGCCTAGTGCTGAGAGGCACTGGGTATTTAAGGCACCTTTTCCTGTAGGGAGGTGCCTGAGAAATTAGGTTTCTGGTTAGTCTGATTCTGTCAGTACTCCAGTCTGCTAATTGTCTTAGTTCCTAAAAACAAAAAAACAAAAAAGTGAGCCGGAGTATGAGATGGTATACATGGTACTTGTGAGACCATGTTCACACTGGCCATGAGACAAAGAGAAACCATGGAAAAAATTCTGAAAAAATACCCTGCTGTAACTAAATAAAAGCATAGTGCATATAAACATAGGGTACTTAGTAAACACTGTTTTTGATCAAAAAAAGCATAAAGCTATCCCACCAACGCCAAGGTGTACCCAGTTGGGATAGTACCTACACTCTCTAATATTAAAACCTTACCATGGGTCTAAAATAGGCCTCAATGTGGCTAAGGGCTGAGAGCGACTGGGTCCCAACAGGACACACACAGTCAGGGGGATTCACAGAATGAAATGTCCAGCTCGCTGAGAAGGGGGCCACTCCCTGTTTGTACTGAATACAAAAAAACTACATAAAAACAAAAAAGTGAGCCGGAGTATGAGATGGTATACATGGTACTTGTGAGACCATGTTCACACTGGCCATGAGACAAAGAGAAACCATGGAAAAAATTGTGAAAAAATACCCTGCTGTAACTAAATAAAAGCATAGTGCATATAAACATAGGGTACATAGTAAACACTGTTTTTGATCAAAAATTCACAATTTTTTGCATGGTTTCTAATTGTCTTAGTTCCTGACTCGTCCTCCCTCTCTATGTACCCAAACCTGTCCTGCCTGTGTCCTGAAGCAGAACCTGTTCAGCTGGTCCGTCCCCAGGACCTGTACCCGTTATGCCTGTCTCCAGTACCTGCTCGTCCATCTTGTCTCCTGAATGTACTCTGTCTGATCAGCCTCCACTACCCGCTCTGCCCTGCCTGCCCTCTTTACCTGCATCCCTGACCTTTGGGTCCGCTTCTGAAGTACCGAAGACTGCCCTGGAGTGGTACCTGGTGTCTACCAGCAGCAAAGTCCATGCTCACCATCCGACGGTCTGATGAAAACCCAGTAGGTATTTAGTCGTGCTCTCCAGAGTTAGCCCGGTCTATGGCGCACTGGGTCTCCACTCGCAAGTATAACAGATACTCTATGCAGTAAATAGTTGAGAAAAACATCAGCTCGGAATACCCCTTTAACATGTAGACATGTTTATTTTTTGATAAGTTTAATAAATAAATATCAGACAAAAGCCCCAGCAGGCTGTCTCTACAGATCATTGCTAAAAGGAAGACATGTACAGTTTTTATGAAACAATTAAGTCATAAGACATCAGCTAGGATAGCTCTCACTAAAGACACAACATGGAATCAGGAGCGGAGGAGGAAATATTCATAGATTTGTAGTGGAAAGTTTTGTAACTGAAGATGTGAGTGGGTTTGTGGGTGTAAAGCACATGATTTCTGGAAGTGGGAGCAGCATTCAGAAAAATGGACCATTCCAAGACATTTCTGCAACATCTGCAGCGTCTGTGTGACTTTATGATACAGAGGAGCTCGGAGGATTGTGACCTAGTTACAGATAAAATGCCGGCTGTGCTCATTACTGTTGATTATTATTGTGTCTGCTAATGGAGTTAATGGTTTGCCTTTATATCCCAAGGCATGTGGCAAGGCCCAGTATAGGGGTGATATTGACTTTTAGGATTGCTAAATCCAATAAGTGTTGCAATAAGTATAAGTCCTCTTTCTTTCTGAAGAGGATATTTGCAAATGTTGATACTTGGCATCATCAAATCTAGATCCGGGATGCTCTGAGGAGTTCAGAATAGGGAATTTTGGATACCAAGGAGTCTGGAAAAGGAAGATGGCCAAAAAAATTGCTCCAATCATTGAACGAGACAGAAAACTGTAGATAAGTGGAAATGTCAGACAAATTATATATGCACTAGTCTGGCCCATAAATCTGACCAGTATAACGCCTGCTACACATAACTTAACCCATTAGTCCATATGGAAAATCTGCTTTGTGTACTGTATAGGCACATTGGCTCCAGTGGTTCCATGTGCTCTTCGTGGGACAAAAGCTTTATTTGAAAAACCAAAACCGAATGAAATTTAGAAGTATCAAGAGATCAATATATAAAACACAAACTCCTAAAACTTTGAATTTATTGGATATACAGTACCTTGCGAAAGTATTCGGCCCCTTGATTTCTTCAACCTCTTCCCACATTTCAGGCTTCAAATATAAAGATAAAAATTTTAATTTTATGGTGAAGAATCAACAAGTGGGACACAATTGTGAAGTCAAATGAACTTTGTTTATTTTAAACTTTTTAAAAAAAAATAAACTGAAAATTGGGGCGTGCAATATTATTCATCCCCTTTAAGTTAATACTTTGTAGCGCCACCTTTTGCTGCGATTACTGCACAAGTCTCTTGGGGTATGTGTCTATCAGGTTTGCACATGGAGAGGTGAAATTCTCGCCCGTTCTTCCTTTGTAAACAGCTGGAGCTGAGTGAGGTTGGATGGAGGCGTTTGTGAACAGCAGTTTTCAGCTCTTTCCACAGATTCTTGATTGGGTTCAGGTCTGTACTGTGACTTCGCCATTCTAACACCTGGATACGTTTATTTGTGAATCATTCCATTGTAGATTTTGCTTCATGTTTTGGATCATTGTCTTGTTGAAGACAAATCTCAGTCCCAGTCTCAGTTCTTTTGCAGACTCCAACAGGTTTTCTTCAAGAATGGTCCTGTATTTGGTTCCATCCATCTTCCCATCAATTTTAACCATCTTCCCTGTCCCTGCTGAAGAAAAGCAAGCCCAAACCATGATGCTGCCACCACCATGTTTGACAGTGGGGATGGTGTGTTCAGGGTGATGAGCTGTGTTGCTTTTACGCCAAACATATCGTTTGACATTGTGCCCAAATAGTTTGATTTTGGTTTCATCTGACCCGAGCACCTTCTTCCACGTTTGGTGTCTCCAGGTGGCTTGTGGCAAACTTTAAACAACACTTTTATGGATATCTTTGAGAAATGGCTTTCTTCTTGCCACTCTTCCATAAAGGCCAGATTTGTGCAGTGTACGACTGATTGTTGTCCTATGGGCAGACTCTCCCACCTCAGCTGTAGATCTCTGCAGTTCATTCAGTGATCATGGGCCTCTTGGCTGCATCTCTGATCAGTCTTCTCCTTGTTTGAGATGAAAGTTTTGAGGTACGGCCGGGTCTTGGTAGATTTGCAGTGGTATGATACTCCTTCCATTTCAATATGATCGCTTGCACAGTGCTTCTTCTCCACAACAGTATCACGGACCTGCATGTTGTGTTCCTTGGTCTTCATGATGCTCTTTGTGCTTTAAACAGAACACTGAGACTATCACAGAGCTGGTGCATTTATATGGAGACTTGATTACACACAGGTGGATTATATTTATCATTGAAAAACGCAAAGCGTTTTGGATATTTAACTTAGGCACATGTTCTCCTTATGGATTTAATTCACGACGAGAGAGCATGTTGAGCATTATTAACCATTCTCATAATGAGACCTTCTCCCTCTTTTTTTTTTAATTTTCGCTGTAAAATCGGTTGCATTCATATTTGAATCACAGGTATAACAGGAAGTCTCATGTTATGGGTCTCCAGTTAACTCATGGAGACAGAATGAAGGGGGTCTTTACTATATCTAATATACAGTATGTATAAATCATGTGACTATAATGGTGTCCCATTGGAATGTTTATTTTGTTGTCGGTATATAATATACAAAATTGATTCTCAATTTATTATTACTATTTAATGATTAATGCATTATACTTTGTATTTGTACACATTTTGTAAAGCCTTTACGGGTATTATACTGCCACAGTTTGGTACTAATTTCCCCTTCATTTGGGATTATTTGATTATACCACCTGTGTCATTCATCCCCTAAAGGTTAAAAGTGAGCCTTTATGAAACATAAGCTATATGCTCTGACAAAGGACATCTTGTCTGAAACACGTTGCATTTCGAATTGCTCTTACTATTTGGGATCAAGTCCTGTACTTTAGATTTTAATTTTTGGAATAAAAGAAATTGATTTTATGCATTTGGAAGCTGGAGATCTTTTCTATTTCAAGTCCCTGAACCAGCAACGCTGTTATCCTGGATTCTAAAACAGGGAGGTGTTCCTATACAGGTGAGCTGGTTAAAACCCTTTCTTCACTATATTTATCATCAACAGTCATTTAGGACAACATTGGAGCATTCAGAGATCCTCAATCAACTTCTGGAGTGAGTTTGCTGCACTGAAAGTAAAGGGGATGAATAATATTGCACGTCCCTATTTTCAGTTTTTTATTTGTTAAAAAAGTTTAAAATAAGCAATGCATTTCGTTCAACTTCACAATTGTGTCCCACTGGTTGTTGATTCTTCACCATAATATTAAAATTTTTATCTTTGTTTGAAGCCTGATTAGGTCGGCACCCTAATCCTTCACATATTGTGCCCCCACTCACCGACAGCTGACCCTTAAGGCCCTAAGAATGCCTAAGCAGATTAGATAGGAGTAAGCAAAAATTACCACACAAAATTAAAACAAGCACCAACAACAAAAACTACCACCAATACTAAACAACTACACACACTTCCAGAAAAAATTCATAGAGGGTTCCATATGGTAATCCACTACAAACAAGTGTCTAGAAGCCATACAATGGGCCCACATATATAGCTATCCAAAGATAACTAGAGTCAATATAGATAGAATAACTGCAATAGCCATTAATCACAAAGGTACATCTCTGGAGAGACCTGAAAATGGCTTCCACCAATGTTCACCATCCATCCTGACGGAACTGGAGAGGATCTGCAAGGAAGAATTTCTGACAAGATGGGGGATGTGGAGCAGAGTGCACATTAATGAGAAAAAAATGAACTTTTTTTTAATTTACCAAATGTTTGCAATGAAACAAAGAGTGAAAAATTTAAAGGGTTTTGAATACTTTCCATACCCACTGCATGTAGGTAGGTAATGAAAATCCAGCAACTGCGTCCAGTAAAGGTTAGATGACTAAGGACATACACTGTCCGAAACGCGTCTTCCTTTCCATTCATGTGAATTGGTTTTATCGCTTTTAACCTTGTTGAAATAAAAGTCGAAGTTTTTTATTTTACTGGACGCAGTTGCTGGATTTTCATTACCTACCTACATGCTGTGGATTTGCCTTCCATCCATGCACCGTCTCAGGATCACATCTTTATATTGGGATGAGCTGGACTTTTTTGTTTGTTTCCATACCCACTGTATGACACTTATCTTGTGATATACTGCCAAAGGCACAGTGCTGTATGGTCTCAACCCATGAACAGAGTTCCCATCCCGATAGCGATACGGTGAGGCTCCTGATGTAGCAATGAAATGAGCCCTATGGCCCAATTTCTATCTATAGATGTGGTGGTATGAATTTTTTCCTTACCGAGTCATCTGTATGGTTTAATAACCACCTTGCTTGTTTATATATTTTCTCTGCTTGGCCTCAGATATGCACTTTAGGCACATGCACCTTGTTAATACAGTATTTTGGAAAGTACTACGGATTATCTTAAATTTTCCTTTCCACTCCTGAGGAACCTCTCATTTTGAGGGGAAACGCGTCGGGTGGTCCTTTGACCACTTTGATTGAGTGGTCTATTCTGTAGGCTATTGGGCCGATCTACTTTCCAGACTATATATTAGTGCTTCTGGAAGTGTGTGTAGTTGTTTAGAATTGGTGGTAGTTTTAAATTTGTGTGGTAATTTTTGCTGTCCCCTATCTAATCTGCTTAGAACTTCTTAGGGCCTTAAGGGTCAGCTATCGGTGAGTGGGGGCACCTTATGCGCAGGATTAGGGTGCCGACCTCCACGGCAAGATAGTAGGGAGAACAGGGCCTATTAGCAGGGGCGTAATGACCGCGGTTGCAGAGGTTGCCATTGTGACCAGGGCCGGCAGGTTAGGGGCCTGGCGGTCGCCCTGCAGATCAGCAGCCAGCTCCCGTCTGTGAGAGGAGCTGCGCTGTTCTGTCGCAGACCACGCGGCCACTATATGACTCTGTGCCACCGCCGCTAACATCGGGCCCCCCTGCCAGGGGTCAGCGGCACCGGGCCACCCTGCCCTGTCATCGCACACAGCAATGATAAAGCATCAAGCGGCGCGTGCCGCTCATTGTTCCATCATTCTTCCCCTGTGCCTGCTCGGTGACGTCAATCCTGTGCAACTGATGTGATGAGGCATGCAGAGCACAGCGCACAGGACAGGAGGACGCAGACCGGAGCAGTGGGGGAACAAAGGAGAGAGGTGAGGACAGCAGCGGTGGAGCGAGGTGATGACAGAGCAACGATGGAATGAGGAGAGAGAAGAGTACTTTTTTTTTTTTTTTTTAATCAGTGAATACACAGTGGCCAGAGGCCTGTGAGGCTGCATAATACATGGAGGCCTAGGGGGCTGAATTAGACATGAAGGCCTGTGGGGCTGGCTGCATTATACATGGAGGTCTATGGGGATGCATTATACAACATGAAGGACACCTTATACATGGACTATAGGGGTGCATTATACACGGCGGAGGGTGGGGCTGCATAATACAATAAGAAGGTTTATGAGGCTGCATTATAATACATATAGGACAATGGGAGGCTACATTATAATATATGGAGGACTATGGAGGCTGCGTTATACATGGACTATGGGGGTGCATTATAAAACATGGAGGACTATGTGGTGCAGTATAATATATGGATTACTATGGGGTGCATTATAATATATGGAGAACTATGGGGTGAATTATAATGCATGGAGAACTATGGGAAATTCATTATAATAATTGGAGGGCTATGAGGGCTACTTATACATGGAGGACTACGTGGTGCATTATATATGGAGAACTGTGAGTTGAATTATAATATATGGAGAACTATGGGAAATGCATTATAATACATGGAGGACTATGGGGGTACATTCTAATATATGAAGGGTTATGTGGGACCCTTTATGCTATGTGGGGGCCATTATAGTATTTGGAGAACTATATACGAGGGGGTACAAAAATACAAGCAGGGGATGGGAACGTTTTGTGCTGAGGGACAAAGGCTCTTTCCCTCACCACCAGCTTTTCGATGCTCTGCTATACATCTTTCATCACCCAGCTTTCCCATGCTCTGATATGGGAAAGATGGGTGCTGAGGGAAAGATGTATAGCAGAGCATAGCGAAGCTGGGTGCTGAGGACAAGATGGATATCAGAACAGGAAAGCTGGGTGCTGATAGAGGGATTTCAGATAATGGGAAACCTGGGTGCTGAGGGTAAAAGCCAAGTGTCAATGTCATTATCCCATACCCCAAGTGTCAGTGTAGGTGGAGGGAAGGGCCCAGGTCCGAACTTTGTACTGGGGCCCATCACACTCTAGTTACGCCACTGCCTATTAGTGTCAGCTTTCCTTGTATGTGATATTAATATTACCACAGTAAGTGTTTTGTGTTGTTTATTATGTGGAAATCCATCTCATTTTTAATGTATGTCCAATAAATTTGAAGTTTTAGGAGTTTGTGTTTTATATATTGCTCAAAGCTTTATTCTAAATCCCATAAAGATGCATTGGCTCAATGTAAGATTTCCTGTGCATGATATCAATGGGAAAGAAGGAAACAAAATCCCCATAGATCAGCAGACAGGGGAAATCTGCACTTATTTATGCATATTTTAGGCAACATCTTAAATTAGTATTTGGAAACTAACAGTAGAAAAAGAAAAAAACCTAAGTACGATCAAAGCATTTGTATGTCCTTAATGTTTGGGACTTGCTCCTGGCTTGGGTGAACTCATGATACACTTGTGCCCTGTTTTTTATATTGTGACAAGCGGCTTTTGCAGGAAGTCTTTCCAGGCAGTAAGCTATCGCAGTAGCAGTGGATACTGCGTGCAAATTTCCCAAGTTACCTCGGAGTATAAAAGTGACCTGCCAGTGATCATTATAATCTACAAAGCGGCTCACACAGGCAGCCTTATTGGGTAATAGCCCACTGCATTAGCAGTATTCTACATGCACATATTTTCTATACACCTGTGTTGTCGCTGTCACAAGATTTGTCATCTAAGATAGCAGCAAACAACGTTCACATTTTCCCTTCTTTCATTTTACCATATATCTTTACTGGCTCTTGTTCAATACAACTAGTGTCTACATATAACATAGCAGGGCTCTTCAATTTGCGCACTGCCCTCTTTCATGTATACATGGAGCTGGTTCTACTGAAGAAGGTCAAAGTATTGACTGAAACGTTGTGTTACTTTTATTTGTACAGCATACAATTCATGTATGTGCCTGGCTTACTATTCTACTACAAACACTAATTGCAGGATACTGAATATATTGCTCAATTCCATCACTTTATCCTTATACACCATTTGAATAAAAATCAAAACTGATATATACATAATTACATACATGTTTATTTTATCCTTATGTCCACAATTATTGTCCCCAAAGGATCGATGTCACAGATGACACCAGGTAAATGTAATTTAGATGTTTGGCAGCTTCAGTTTATGCAATAAATAAATAAAAAAACGTTTAATCTCTACAAATAACATTATTGACTTGAAAAAAAAAGATTTTTGCTTTAATTTCTTTGTAAAAACACTTTTTCATATTAAACATCAAAACAGCTTCCCCTTTGTGTGACTTCTCTGATGAGTATGAAGTTTGTCTTTGCTAATAAAGCATTTTCCACATTCGGAGCATGAATACGGCTTCTCTACTGTGTAACTTCTCAGATGTTTAACCTCAAATGATTTGTTTAAAGAAACACTTTCCACAATATCATCATGAACTTTCTTATGTCTGACAAGACTTGATTCATATATAAAACATATCCCACATTCGCTACATGTAAATAGTTTCTCTTCAGTGTGATCTCTTTGATGGTCACTTAGCAGGGCTTCAGTATTAAACCATTTCCCACATACTGAACATGAATACGGATTCTCTACTGTGTAACTTCTCAGATGTTTAACCTCCAATGATTTGTGTAAAGAAACATTTTCCACACTCTGATCGTGAACTTTCTTATGTCTAAAAAGACTTGATTCATATATAAAACATATCCCACATTCGCTACATGTAAATGGCTTCTCTTCAGTGTGATCTCTTTGATGATCACTTAGCAGGGCTTCAGTATTAAACTGTTTCTCACATTCTGAATATAAATACGTATTTTCTTCTGTGTGTGTTTTCACATGAGAAAGAAGATTTACTTTATTCAAAAAACATTTTCCACATTCGGAACAGGAGTATGTATTTCCTGTGTGAATTCTCTCATGCGCTGTCAGACTTGTTTTATGCTTAAAAGCTTTATGACATTTAGAACATGAATATGGCTTCTCCCCTGTGTGACTTCTCTCATGTATAACAAGACGAGATTTTATAGTAAAACATTTCCCACATTCTGAACACGAGTACGGCTTTACTACTGTGTGAACATTTTTATGTCTAATAAGGCTTGATTTATCTGCAAAAGTTTTCTGACATACTGAACATGAATACGGCTTCTCTCCTGTGTGAATTCTCTGATGTATAACAAGATGTGCTTTTGTAATAAAACATTTCTCACATTCTGTACAGGAATACGGCTTTTTTCCTGTATGAACATTTTTATGTCTAATAAGGCTTGAGTTATCTGCAAACGTTCTCTGACATACTAAACATGAATACGGCTTCTCTCCTGTATGAATTCTGTGATGTATAACAAGATGTGCTTTTGTAATAAAACATTTCTCACATTCTGTACATGAATACGGCTTTTTTCCTGTATGAATTCGCTCATGTCGCACAAGATAACATTTTCCAATAAAACACTTCCCACATTCTGAACATGAATACGGCTTCTCTCCTGTATGATTTCTTTTATGCTCAATAAGATTTGATTTATCTTTAAAACATTTCCCACATTCTGAACATGAATACGGCTTCTTTCCTGTATGAATTCGCTCATGTCGCACAAGACGACATTTTACAGAAAAACATTTCCCACATTCTGAACATGAATACGGCTTCTCTCCTGTATGAATTCGTTCATGTCGCACAAGATGACATTTTGCAATAAAACATTTCCCACATTCTGAACATGAATATAGCTTCTCTCCTGTGTGATGTCTTTTGTGCTGAATAAGATTTGATTTTTCTTTAAAACATTTCCCACATTCTGAACATGAGTACGGCTTTACTACTGTGTGAACATTCTCATGTCTAATAAGGCTTGATTTATCTGCAAAACTTTTCTGACATACTGAACAGGAATACGGCTTCTCTCCTGTGTGAATTCTCTGATGTACAACAAGATGTGCTTTTGTAATAAAACATTTCTCACATTCTGAACATGAATACGGCTTCTCTCCTGTATGAATTCTCACATGTCTAACAAAATCTGATTTATTTAGAAAACATTTCTCACATTCTGAACATTGAAACCGCTTCTTTCCTGTGTGAATTCTCTGATGTTTAACAAGGTTAGGTTTTTTTGAAAAACATTTACCAAATTCTGAACATGAAAACTGCTTCTCTCCTGTGTGAATTCTTTGATGTCTAATAAGATGATATTTGTTTGAAAAATGTTTCTCACATTCTGAACATGAAAACGGCTTCTCTCCTGTGTGAATTCTTTGATGTCTAATAAGATGATATTTGTTTGAAAAATGTTTCTCACATTCTGAACATGAATACGGCTTGTCTCCTGTGTGAATTCTTAGATGTGTAACAAGATGTGATTTTACTTTAAAACATTTCCCACATTCTGAACATGAATACGGCTTCTCTGTTGTGTGATTTCTCTTGCATTTAACAGGATCTTGTTGATGTACATTAAGGATAATAAGGTTTTCTCCTGAGGACTGACACAGGTTATCTTCATCTTTGACATTACATTCTAGCAATATCATCATATTTCCCCCAGAATGATCACTTGCCTTTTCTGTTGGAGATAAAAATAGATTTCATTATTTTTTACAAATTTACAAACATTTCTATTAATACATCAACATACCCACAGTATGAAAGAGTAACAGTATTTAAACTCAAAATTAAATGTGACACAGACAAGCATACGAGTAAGTTAATAAATAAAAAAAAAAACATCAAAAAAATGTTTTATCATTTAAAATCTCACGGTTAATTCAATAGAACATCACATATATACAAAATAAATAGTAAAAAAATTAACAATACAAAGATATCAAAGAATCAGAACAAAATCAAAAACCATGCTGACATAAAAAGCAGAGAAAATACACCAAAAAATGTCAGTATATCAGAGCTTCAGTTTCCCTCTAATCACTATAATCAAAATTACCTGTAGGGAAAACTTAAATCCCACTGCAAATGCTACAAATAAAGCCCTATCCACCAACAGGCAGATATCAGGCCATTTAAGAAATCTAATTTTAATAATTAATATTTGGAGTCTGTAATGAGTGAAAATATGTTGACATTACTTTGCCTAGTCATAACCTTGGAACAGGGCTTACATCAGGTGTATACCAGGATTCCCTAAAATGGACATCACGAGTTGAACCTTAAACCTATAAATAGCCATCACATAACATACAAGGGGCCAAATCACTCTGAAGGGCTCATTGCACTCCAGAGGGTCATTGCTGCAACAGCTTGTGTGAGCGCTGGAGGACATGTGCTAGGCCTCAGCAGAAACAAGACATCCGGACATCCTGATAGAGGACATCTCCAAGGCCTGGCAGCATAACTCAATCAATCCAGGATCCAGGTATGGATGAAGAAGAAAGAAATGAACTTTACTGATTTATTAAGAGAAATTGACTATTTTTTATTATAACACTAAAACAAGCCATCAAGTAAGATATAGGAAAATACTTTTTCTGTTCTATAACTAATTATCATACAATGAATTCTATATAAGATACATCTATTCAAACTCAATTTGATATATTACAGGGGTCAATTTTATCTCATAATATATATTATAAACCCCAAATTTTAAAAATATTCCTTTATTATATCAAAAAGCTAAACAAACTCATAAACATAAATACATACAGTGTCTCAGCTGGATTAAACCAATAGGGGGGTAGATGCATAGCAATACATAATCATCCTTCTTTCACAAATAGATACATATTTCTCCTCATCAAAAAATTCTTCAGAGGGAAAAATTGCAATTTTTCAAAGGTTTATATATACTTCATACCATTATTCACATTATATTTTATATGAAACCTATTAAACTCACCGTCACACAGTGGTTTTAGGAACTTTATACAGAGACAAAAAAGATATTTCGTCTCTTTATCTAGTTCCAACCCCTATCCAGTTTTAGAGACCATACAACCACACTAATGCAAAAATTATCCCTGGTCACTCTTTTTGATATTTTTATGACCACTACTCGACATCCAAATCACATCCTCAACTGGTCAATTTAACTTCGTTGTGCTGCTTTTGAGAATATGGGCGGTTGCGTGGTTGGCGCAGGTTTGCGCAAGCGTGGTGGCTCTGATGAGATATACGGGAAGTGACATCAGGTTTGTGTGTGAAGCAGGATGAATGACGTGACTGCGCGTGTGCGCGGTAGCGATGGATGATGGGAGGCGGCTGGGACCGGAAATGTAATGGCTCCCGCTCTCATTTAAAAGGCTGCCGCATGGTGGCTGGTTGGCATGCTGGTGTCCTCATTTGGGGATTTCTTTTGTGACGGAAAAAAAAATGAAAACCCATAGACTTTGCTGGGGAAGCAAAGTCATGCAGTTTTCTGAGCAAAAACGCACCCGAAAACTACGCAAAACCGCCACGAAAAACGCACTGTGTGAACTTACCCTTATCCTGCTTCAGCACAGAGCTCTCTTTCAAGCAGCCGTCGCCATCAGCGTGCAGGCCACGCCCCCCACTTATACATTTTTCTTAGTCTTTTCCAACCTCTATTTTCATCTTGATTACTCTAAGGTTCATCTATTTCAACCTTCTTACCTCAAATATAAATATTTTGTCATTTAAATCATTTATAATCCACAATATTGTGTGTACTGAGGAACTTATCGAGCCTCTTATAGCTGTTGTGATAGTGTTAGTCATTATTACCTCTTGTGTTCGGCATTCCACAATTACTCGAATTGTAAAGAACTTTTCCATAACAACATTTAATTACATTTAACCCCTTAAGGACGAAGCCAGTTTTGTCCTTAATGCCCAGGCCATTTTTTGCAATTCTGACCAGTGTCACTTTATGAGGTCATAACTCTGGAACGCTTCAACGGATCCCGGTGATTCTGACATTGTTTTTTCGTGACATATTGTACTTCATGATAGTTATAAATTTAGAACGATATTTTTTGCTTTTATTTGTGAAAAAATCAGAAATTTGATGAAAATTTTGCAATTTTCAAACTTTTAATTTTTATGCCCTTAACCCAGAGAGTTATGTCACAAAAAACAGTTAATAAATAACATTTCCCACATGTCTACTTTACATTAGCGCAATTTCTGAAACAAAATGTTTTGGGGTTAGGAAGTTAGAAGGGGTCAAAGTTCATCTGCAATTTCCCATTTTTTCAACAAAATTCACAAAACCATTTTTTTAGGGACCACATCACATTTGAAGTGACTTTGAGAGGCCTAAGTGACAGAAAATACCTAAAAGTGACACCATTCTCAAAACAGCACCCCTCAAAGTACTCAAAACCACATCCAAGAAGTTTATTAACCCTTCAGGTGCTTCACAGGAACTAAAGCAAAGTGGAATGAAAAAAAGCAAAAAATAAAATTTTACCTAAAATGTTGCTCTACCCCACATTTATTCACTTTTAGAAGAAATAACACAACAAAATGAACCCCAAAACTTGTTACCCACGTTCTTATGAACGCGCCAATACCCCACATGTGGTCAGAAACCTTTGTTTGGACAAATGGGAGGGCTCGGAACAGAAGGAGCAATATTTGAATTTTGGAAAGCAAATTTGGCTGAAATAGATTGCGGGCACCATGTTGAATTTACATGTCCGCTAAGGTACCTAAACAGCAGAAACCCCTCACAAGTGACACCATTTTGGAAACTAGACCCCTTAAGGCTTCTATCTAGGGGTATAGTGAGCATTTTGGATCCACAGGTACTTCACAGATTTTGATAACGTTACGTTGTCACATTGAAAATTTTCATTTTTTTCTCAAAAATGTTGCTTTAGCATCAATTTTTTCACTTTTTCAAGAGGTAATTCCAAAAATTTGCCCCCAATGTTTGTTAGCCACTTTTTTATGAGCGCGGTGATACCTCACTTGTGGTCTGAAACCTTTGTTTGGAGAAATGGGAGGGCTTGGAACGGAAGGAGCAATATTTGAATTTTGGAAAGGAAATTTGGCTGAAAAAGATTGCGGGCACCATGTCGCATTTGGAGGACCCCTAAGGTACGTAAACAGCAAAAAAACACCACAAGTGACCCCATATTGGAAACTAGGCCCCTCAAGGAATTTATCTTGATGTTTGGTGAGTACCCTGAACCCCCAGGTGCTTCACAGAAGTTTATAACGTTGAGCCATGAAAATAAAAAAATAAAATTTTACCACAAAATTGTTACTTCAACCAGGTAGCTTTTTTTTTTCACAAGGGTAACAGGAAAAAAATCACCATGAAATTTATTGCGCAATTTCTCCTGAGTTTGTTGATATCTTGTATGTGGTGGAAATCAACTGTTTGGGCACACTACAGGGCTCAGAAGAGAAGGAGTGCAATTTGACTGCAAAATTGGCTGGAATCAATAGCGGACGCCATGTTGCATTAGGAGAGCCCCTGAGGTGCCTAAGCAGTGGAGGTCCACCACAAGTGACCCCATTCTGGAAATAAGACCCCTCAAGGCTTTAATCTAGGTGTATATTGAGCATTTTGAATCCACGAATACTTCACAGAATTTGATAAGCTTAGGTTGCCATATTGAAATTTTCATTTTTTTCACAAAAATGTTGATTTAGCGACACATTTTTCACTTTTTCAAGAGGCAACAACAAAACGTGTACCCCACAGGTTGTTATCTAATTTCTTGTGAGAGCAGGGATACCCCACATGTGGCCAAAAACCTTTGTTTGGATAAATGGGAGGGCTTGGAATGGAAGGAGCACCATTTGAATTTTGGAAAAGTTGAAGTAAATTGCGCGCACCATGTCACATTAGCAGGGCCCCTTGGGTACCTATATATGAGAAACCCCCCACAAGTGACCTCATTTTGGAAACTGGACCCCTCAAGGATTTTATTCAAGAGTATAGTAAACATTTTGAATCCACAGGTACTTCACAAAAATGTTGCTGTAGCAACAAATTTCTCACTGTTAAGGGGGCTTTACACGCTGCGACATCGCTAATGCGGAGTCGTTAGGGTCACGGAATTGGTGACGCACATCCGGCCGCATTAGCGATGTTGCTGCGTGTGACACCGATGAGCGATTTTGCATCGTTGCAAAAACGTGCAAAATCGCACATCGGTGACATGGGGGTCCATTCTCGATTATCGTTACTGCACCAGTAACGATGTAGTTCGTCGCTCCTGCGGCAGCACACATCGCTATGTGTGACGCCGCAGGAACGAGGAAGCTCTCCTTACCTGCCTCCCGGCCGCTATGAGGAAGGAAGGAGGTGGGCGGGATGTTCCGGCCACTCATCTCCGCCCCTCCGCTTCTATTGGGCGGCCGCTCAGTGACGTCACTGTGACGCCACACGGACCGCCCCCTTAGAAAGGAGGCGGTTCGCCGGTCACAGCGACGTCGCCGGGCAGGTAAGTATGTGTGACGCGTCTGCGCGATGTTGTGCGGCACGGGCAGCGATTTGCCCGTGTCGCACAACAGATGGGGGTGGGTACCCACGCTAGCGATATCGGGACCGATATCGCAGCGTGTAAAGTAGCCTTTAGGCTATGTGGCCATGATCCAGCGACACGGCGTCTAGTACCCAGTGTCAGCCTCCTGCAGAAATGTGAGTGTTGTCCACGGGAGAACGCAGCTGCCCATGCCCACGATTTGGGTTCAGGCTGCTGTGGACTTTAGTTCTATTCTACCTGCAAAGAACACTCATCTCCGCAGCATAAATTGACATGCTGAGGCTCGGGAACTGCGCCACAGGTCGATTTATGCTGCGGAGAAAAGAAACACAGTGGGCACGGGATTTCTAAAAATCCTGCCACTGTGCTTCTACTGCACAACGCAGCGTTATGGACGCAGGGAAAACACTCTGCGCCCAAAACGTTGCAAACCCTGATTGTGGGCACACAGCGTAAAATGCTACAATGGATGAATGGATAGATGTCAAACATATATAACGTCCCACCCCCCTGCATATTCTAAGCTGGCGCCCTTTAGTGCCTTTCATGTGACACTAAAGGATGCCTAGCCTTGTATTTAGCCCCCCCAAAAAAAAAATAATTAAAATAAATGACGTGGGGTCCCCCCTATTTTTGATAGCCAGCTAGGGTAAAGCAGACTGCTGTAGCCTACAAACCACAGCTGACAGCTTCACCTTGTCTGGTGATCAATTTGGAGGGCTCCCCAAGCTGTTTTTTTTTTTAATTATTTATAAATAATTAAAAAAAAACAAACAAACGTGGGGTCCCCCCAAATTAGATCACCAGCCAAGGTGAAGCTGACAGCTGGGGTCTGGTATTCTCAGGATGGGAAGAGCCATGGTTATTGGACTCTTCCCAGCCTAAAAATAGCAGGCCGCAGCCGCCCCAGAAGTGGCGCATCCATTAGATGCGCCAATTCTGGCGCTTCGCCCCAGCTCATCCCGCGCCCTGGTGCGTTGGCCAACGGGGTAATGAATGGGGTTGATACCAGGTGTGTAATGTCACCTGGCATCAAGCCCAGCAATTAGTTATGTCACGGCGTCTATCAGATACCCGACATAACTAATTGACAGTAATAAAAAAAAAAAAATTGACAAAAATTTGAAAAAACACTCCCCAAAACATTCCCTGATTGACCAATTTATTGAAAAGAAAAAAAAAAAAATCCACTATAATCCATTTGGACGTCCCACGTCGACTCTGGATCTTCTAGAATATGGGGGGCACGTTCAGGGAACGTATCCCCCATTTTCTAGGAGGGCAGACCCTCCATTTGAGGAGAGTGGGTGCAAAGAATCTGCACCCACCCTCCCCGGGTCACAGCTGCACAGTGCCGAGCAGCAGCCAGTGTCCTGAACACAGGAAGCTGTCAGCTGCTCGGCACATGTGACCGGCGTCTGCTGAGAAGGAGCCGGAGGAGGGGGCCGCGGGGGATCAGCGCTCTGACAGGTATGTATGACACCGGGGAACACCGGGGGGGATAGGGGGGAAACCCGGCAGGGCCTAGGGAGCAGGTTTCTGTCGTATGTGTTATGGCACATACGACAGAAACCATAGGAACAGTGTAAATGCGGCCGGCGCGCTGCTGTGCTCGTCGGTGCGCGCGGCCATCTTGGATTTTCGGGAGGGGGTTGGGGGTCGGGGGGGGGGGGGCACTTTGGGGATACCGAGGGGACCGGAGGGAACCGGGAAAAAGATTTATCTCCCATCTGGCATGTTTGATCATGCCAGATGGGAGATAAATAATTTTTTACCGGCGCGGTCATTTACTATAACTTGATGATCGGTATACGGTGTATACCGGTCATCACGTGACTGGGGACCGGAAAAACCGGCCCGAATCATGATCTCCAGGGTCTCAGCTACCCCCGGCAGCTGAGACCCCGGAAATTTTCTGACTCTGGGGGGCGCTAGACCCTTTTTTCCGACCGCCGTTAAAAAGCGGCGGCTCGGAAGAAGTACCCTAATTTGTCGCCGTTAAAAGGCGTATCGGCGGTCGTTAAGGGGTTAAACACATTGCCACTTACGAGTTGGAAAGGTAATTACACCAATGATATAAAAATGTTATTACGTGAAAATTATCATCATATCCCTAACCATGACCTACAAAGCCATCCACAACCTGTCTCCTCACTACATCTCTGACCTAGTCTCCCGGTACTTACCTGCACGTAACCTCAGATCCTCACAAGATCTCCTTCTCTACTCCCCTCTCATCTCCTCTTCCCACCATCACATCCAAGATTTCTCCCGTGCCTCCCCCATACTCTGGAATGCTCTGCCACAACACATCAGACTCTCGCCTACCTTGACAAGCTTCAAAAGGAACCTGAAGACCCACCTCTTCAGACAAGCCTACAACCTGCCGTAACCCTCAGTCTGATACAGCGCCGCAGAATCAGCTCTACCCTCACCTACTATATGCTCACCTATCCCTTATAGACTGTGAGCCTTCGCGGGCAGGGACCTCTATCCTCCTGTACCTGTCTGTGTCTTGTATGGTTTATGAATATTGTATTTGTCCCCATTATGTATACCCCTTTCACATGTAAAGCGCCATGGAATTGATGGCGCTATAATAATAAATATAAATAATAATAATAAGTTTTTAGTATTGTTTTATTATTTTAAACATTAATTATATTAATATGCTCACTCCCAAGTTCCGCAATAACCCAAGAAATACTAGCTGCTACCACCAATCGTTTGTACAGGCCGATTGGATGCCTGATCCTGGTAACGTCTGGCATCACATGGCTTCAGGGATGCAATTTATAGAGCAAAAGGAACAAAGCTATTAAATTATATATATTTTATTCAACAACTAGGCAGTGCTTCTAAAAATACACAAGAGAAATTATTACAAAGGGGACAAAACACAAAAAAAAAAAAAATATATAGGAAAAACAAAAAAAAGTTACTAGATGAGTGGTCAAAGGACTGGAACAGCTCTTGCGAGGAGGAAAACTGTTTGGAAAATGGTACAGTACTTACAGCACGCTGAATCTCCCAAAATGAACAGTGGATCAGGGCCATGATCTGCTTTCATTAGGTACCAGCTGCTCCCACCTACCTCCCCAGGAGAGCTCCACTGGAGGCAGGTAACAGATGCGGCTCAGGTACCAAAAATAAGAACATTCCCGATATTAAGGATATCTGCCCCATGGAGGTCCCAGGAGGAAGATATTACCCCATATTTCCGAACAGGTGATTGTAGACAAGTGTGTGACATGTATTGGTAAGGCTGGATGACATCTGCCGACCACAGAAAACAACGGTCAAGAAGAAAGACAGAGGTTTCCACTAACCTGGTGATACAGATAGACTGTGCTCTTCCACCTTAACGTCCGAGTACAGATCCAGGTGTCCTTCCACATAATCCCACTGCTCCAGGGAGAAGAAGACAGCGACGTCCTGACACCGGAGAGGAACCTGACAACCAACGAGACCAAAATCACCCAGAATCCTCCAGTGTACACTGTATAATCTCCCAGAAGTCTCCTCTCATCCCCCAGAATCCTCCAGTGTACACTGTATAATCTCCCAGCAGTCTCCTCTCATCCCCCAGTGTACACTGTATAATCTCCCAGCAGTCTCCTCTCCTGATCCCCCAGAATCCTCCAGTGTACACTGTATAATCTCCCAGCAGTCACCTCTCATCCCCCAGAATCCTCCAGTGTACACTGTATAATCTCCCAGCAGTCACCTCTCCGGTCAGCAGCTCGGTGATCTTGTTGGTGAGGTGGAGGATCTTCTCAGGTGTCGGGGAGTGCGGGGCTTCTGTGTTGCGGCTCTGGATCTCGCTCCGTCCTCCACACAGATGGGGGGTCACACACTCCCCAGACGTCGTCTTCACCACCATTTGCTCCTGTATACAGTGAGAGACGGTGATCACCACATAGATTCTAATAATCCTCCATCTTTTCAGTCATTCCTGTTATAGTAATAGAGATAAGTGTGATCTCTCGGGAGATTCTCACCTTTCCCTTTAACAAGTCGATCATCTCTAGGGTGAGGAGCCATATCCGTGCTGCCATGTTGCTTTTGTCCTCATCTACCCTAGTGGGGTCATTTTTCCGCCTAACGTCCTGGTACTGATCCTTCTGCCCCTCCATGTACTCCCACTCTTCCAAGGAGAAATAGACAGCGACATCCTGACACCTGATAGGAACCTGAGAGACATATATACCGACATTACCCAGAATCCTCCAGTGTATACTGTAGAATTTCCCAGCATTCCCTGCAGTTACCTCTCCGGTCAACAGCTCTGTCATCTCTCTGGTGAGGTCTAGGATCTTCTGCTCAGGCATCGGGGAGTGCGAGGCGTCTGTGATGGGGCGCTCATTACTGCTCCGTCCTCCGGATATGTGGAGATGAATGATGGGGACCACACAGTCACCTGTCGTCTTCTCCACTATTTTGTAATCCTGTGTAAAGAGAGATGCTGGTATTAGGCGTCCTTCACACCTCCCAGACTCCAGTGTGTGGAGGCCATTGTCACACCTGCCAGTGACATGGTCACACGTATACTAAGTAAAGTCAATAGAGATCTTCAAACATTTACACAATGTCACGGCAGAGGAGAGAGGCCATACCAGCCCTATAGGACAACACACAGAAAGGAATGCCTTATTACTAGGGAAAGGGGGAACTGATGACCTCTAACAACAATCTGCAGTTCACCCTCACTGCCCTCACCGACCCAATACAGGTTCCTCACCTGACGCCAAGCTGGATACCTGGGGCCCTGTCTTCTCCTGGCAAAAGGGCCGAAAGTAAGGATGGCAGGTATGAGCACTAGTCAACACCACTAATACTAAAAGGAAGACAAAAGGAAACACTACAGGGGAAACACGAATGCTATCACCTGAGCCCGGGTAGTCAAGACTTATCTGAGTTTACCTCTCCACTCAGCAGATAATATACAAATATAATTAAAAGTGTTTAGTCCCCCTAAAGACTTATTTCTGCCATTTCTGAATACTAGGAAGAGAGGAAGAAAATTTATGTGCAGAAGACCTGCCCAACTAAACATTGAGGCATGGGCGGATAGGGAAAGTGGTTTTCTTCACCGGTTTGAGACCAAGGACTCCTAGGTGAGTCCTCACCCTTTGTAGTTGGACTTTCCCATGTCTCAATGCTCTCTAAGTCCTCTCTTCTACCTATTTTGGCAATGATGGTCTGAGACTGTACAGGTCTTTTGAGAAGGATAAATATGAGCAGGACGCTCAGTGCAGCTCCGGTGGATCGTCCCTTCTGCAATGCGAGGCATGAATCCATGTTGTCCTGCCTTCGAGCTTCATCGAAATTTCTGTGGTTGGGAGAAACTGGATCAGCTCATCTAGTCTTGACTCATGGCTCTTTCTCGCTTGTCCTTTTAGGATCAGTCTCCTGACTGAAGACCATATACTACTAGCTCTGATTTAAAATTTGGAATTGGAAAATACACCTGTTTATCACACTATTTAGTCAATCATTTAAAAAATTGTGCATGCCTGTGCTAAACCAAAAAATATCTGACATAAAGACCTGTTTATTACGAAAAGAAAACAAAACATACATTTTGTTCACGATTTGCCAGTTTCCACTTTTCTATAAAATATACACTTTTTTGTAAACCCATTTTTTTTTTTTTTTTTTTTTTTTAACATACCACCTTCATCATATGCTTTTCAGCAATAACGTCGTTTTCTGCACTGGAATGCCTCTGACCAACCCTGGAAAGAAATTTACACAACACGAACAAACCTGCTCATGGTATACATCTATAATCAGTCTGCCGTCTCTGGAATGGGTAGAGCAGGTGCATGGTGTGTTTTGCGGACTCTTTACAGGGTTTTTTTCTCACCTTATTTAAGGCACGTGTCTAACAAGACTGGGTGAGTCTGCCCATCTGGTGTCACCAAAGCACACACTGATAATTGTATTTCACAGATTTTAGTCCATAAGTTACCTGGGCCATCAATGAGAAGAGATCCCATGGCAGAGAAAGCTTACCACCCTTTACCCACAGACCTTCCTCAGTCAGCTGGCTCCCTGTGTCTCACACTCCATTCCTTGTTGAACCATTTGTTCCTGTAGGGATTTAAGAACACAAGGAGTGGCAGGTGTCACCGAGGTATGGTCCGTATTGGTGAAAGACTCAACTCTAGGCCCGTTCACTGCTTCTTTGTTGGCTACACCTGTGCGATCATCTCCTCTAGCTCCATCACCATCAGCTCAGGTCTAGACTTTATCTTCAGTATAACTGGCTCATTTCACAACAGGAAAAATCTACAACCTACATACACATTTAACCATCTTACCCACTCCTGTTCTATCCATCTAGAGAGGGCATTAATATGTCATTGCCTCCTGTACTGATATGAGGGGAGGGAGTGGTTCAAATTTAGATTACTTCATGTTGTGTAAACCGAAGCATTTCCAGTGTAGAATCGACCAACATCTTGTTCCATCTATGAAAACAAAAAACTAAAAATATGCATTAGATCATTCTTAGAACTTTAACTCTGACCATGATACAGATAGGGGTCATCTATACTTTAGATAGTTGAAAAAACTAAATATAATAAATTAGGACAAGATTTTCCTATTTCAGTTAACAGATATGCTTCGTAGTAATCCAGTAAATATGACTTGCGGGGGAAGGGTCAGCCTCCGAACTTGCATAATAGGTCTGCTGCACCCTCTACTGCTGGTAAATATAATAGATGATGACTTCTCCCCCCTTTTTTGTTTTTGTGTACCAATCTGGCAAAGTTCATAGTTTTTCTGCTGCTATTCTCTAAAAGGAAAAATAAGACAGCAGGCAATATATTACTATAAAGCCCAATTAAAACAAGCAATGGATATAACCCATACACTGCTGGGGAATTCTGAAACCTTACGATAGACAATACGGTTCGTATATACTATATCTATAAAAGAAAGGAAAACCAATTAATAAAATAATGGCAGTCTGTATGCAGAGTCACAAAAGAAAAATATATTGTCCGAATAAATCACCATAAAAAAAAAAAAAAACAAAAACAAAACCCTACACAAGACGATTTTGCATATCTCAAGAAATCTAATTTTCCCTGCAAAGTTAATTTAATCATTCAGGTATGAGCAGGAAACTAAAATGTGAAATCCTGAACTTAAAGGGTTAATCGAACTCTTCTCCAGTTGGGACAGGTCACATTCCATTCTCATTCCCTCTATGTTAAACTCCAGATAGCCTTTTTAACTTCCCGCTCTGTTCTTCGGACATACTGTATTGTTTAATTAGTTTACAATAATATGGATATAATACCTTATGACATCATTGGGGTAAGTCTTAAGATTTTTAGATTAGCTAACACGGTACAATGATATGTATTTACCTGCCCCTATTCTTCTTTTTAATATATAATGCTGCTGGACTTTTAAAATACCAATTGTTTTATGCGGGCAGTTACATCTTTCTATAACCAATTCTTCAAGATTTTCACTTATTTATATCTGACTTGCATTTATTGGATAGCTGAGTAACCACACTATTTTTTACTATTTAAATGTTTTAGACATGTATATCAGAAAACACCTCTCCCCCTAAAAAAGATAAAAAGTTTAAAGGGGAGGGGTTAAGAAGTTTGGACAAAAGAACCATTGAGAGGGGCCTAGCTAAGCTGGGTGTATACGGGGAGTGTCTACATTATTATGCATTTATGCGCTCTGCTATTGGCTACTATTCTATAAAAACCTACATTTATGCATGATTCCTATTCAGGACGAAGGATTCAAAATAACAAATTACCGTATTTTTCGGACCATAAGACGCACTTTTTTCCCCCCAAATGTTGGGGGAAAGTGGGGGGTGCGTCTTATGGTCTGACTATAAAGCTGCGGGGAATGAGGGTGCCGCGGTGGAGCGGGTCATCGGCGGCACGAGCAGGCTGTAGCAGCCTGCCGTGACCACGTGGGCCCGCTCATTACATATGCACGCCCATCCTCCCGCCCATCATCTCTCAGCGAAACCGGCGCTGACAGGTGGGCGGGGTGATGGGCGAGGGGGGGTGCGTGCATAATTAACAGCCGGCCGTGATCACCCCTGGCAACTACAGCCTGGAGTGATCATGTGCGGCTGTATTCACTGCCCCCCGTGCATCATTATCAGCACGGGGTGCAGTGAATCAGTGCACTCACCCGTCACCGTGTGTGGAGCCGCCCCCCTGCAGCATCGCGTCTTCCTGTCTGTGCCGGTCAGCTGATCTGGACACTAGCGGCGCGCACCGCGATGACGTCATCGCTGTGCGCGCCGCTAGTATCCACCAGAATCGATCAGCTTACCGCCGGGCACAGACAGGAAGACGCGATGCTGCAGACAACGGTAACGGCTCCACACAGCGGCGCTGCAGCTGAGACAGAGATCGGTGCTTCAGGGAGTGAGGAAAGGTAAGTATAAACGTTTATGTTTTTTTTTTCCTGTGCCACAGGATACAGGCCATTTACCAGGATGGGGGCATATCATGAGCAGGATGGATGGGGGCATATCATGAGCAGGATGGATGGGGGCATATCATGAGCAGGATGGATGGGGGCATATCATGAGCAGGATGGATGGGGGCATATCTTGAGCAGGATGGATGGGGGCATATCTTGAGCAGGATGGATGGGGGCATATCTTGAGCAGGATGGATGGGGGCATATCTTGAGCAGGATGGATGGGGGCATATCTTGAGCAGGATGGATGGGGGCATATCTTGAGCAGGATGGATGGGGGCATATCTTGAGCAGGATGGATGGGGGCATATCTTGAGCAGGATGGATGGGGGCATATCTTGAGCAGGATGGATGGGGGCATATCTTGAGCAGGATGGATGGGGGCATATCTTGAGCAGGATGGATGGGGGCATATCTTGAGCAGGATGGATGGGGGCATTTCATGAGCAGGATGGATGGGGGCATTTCATGAGCAGGATGGATGGGGGCATTTCATGAGCAGGATGGATGGGGGCATATCATGAGCAGGATGGATGGGGGCATATCATGAGCAGGATGGATGGGGGCATATCATGAGCAGGATGGATGGGGGCATATCATGAGCAGGATGGATGGGGGCATATCATGAGCAGGATGGATGGGGGCATATCATGAGCAGGATGGATGGGGGCATATCATGAGCAGGATGGATGGGGGCATATCTTGAGCAGGATGGATGGGGGCATATCTTGAGCAGGATGGATGGGGGCATATCTTGAGCAGGATGGATGGGGGCATATCTTGAGCAGGATGGATGGGGGCATATCTTGAGCAGGATGGATGGGGGCATATCTTGAGCAGGATGGATGGGGGCATTTCATGAGCAGGATGGATGGGGGCATTTCATGAGCAGGATGGATGGGGGCATTTCATGAGCAGGATGGATGGGGGCATTTCATGAGCAGGATGGATGGGGGCATTTCATGAGCAGGATGGATGGGGGCATTTCATGAGCAGGATGGATGGGGGCATTTCATGAGCAGGATGGATGGGGGCATTTCATGAGCAGGATGGATGGGGGTATATCATGAGCAGGATGGATGGGGGTATATCATGAGCAGGATGGATGGGGGCATATCTTGAGCAGGATGGATGGGGACATTTCATGAGCAGGATGGATGGGGGCATTTCATGAGCAGGATGGATGGGGGCATTTCATGAGCAGGATGGATGGGGGCATATCATGAGCAGGATGGATGGGGGCATATCTTGAGCAGGATGGATGGGGGCATATCTTGAGCAGGATGGATGGGGGCATATCTTGAGCAGGATGGATGGGGGCATATCTTGAGCAGGATGGATGGGGGTTATATTATTAGCAGGATGGGGGGTATATGAGCAGGATCATATACAAGGCAGGAGGATCCTTATCAGAATGGGGTACCTTAGTAGAGAATTTGGGGACATTACCCCCATAACAGTGTCAGCAGCAGATCCTCGCCCCATAACAGTGTGTCATGACCATATTTTTTGGTTAAAATTTTATTTTCCTATTTTCCTCCTCTAAAACCAGGGTGTGTCTTATGGTCAGGTGCGTCTTATAGTCCGAAAAATACGGTATGTACTTGTAAACTCTTAATTCTCACCAGGCTAAAAGAATCCCAAAAATCTTCCAATTATCAAAAAAATGCTTTAAGATAGAAAACCCAATACAATTACATGTACATTCAACACTTGGTCAAAGTTTTATTCTCCTGTCTCTGCTGTTCCTCCACAGCTCCTTAGCCCCCCTTTCTAGATGTGGGGGCAGTGGTACCTGTGGAGCAATGTGCATTCCAGCTTGCGAAGGGGTGCTGTGCTGCCTGTCTCTTCCCCAGCTTTCTTTGTTAGAATGATCCTGTTAGGAGCATTTTTGAAACTGAACTAAGAAGTGATAACTCCACAATCTTATCATAGATTCTTTACACTACCCATGTCAATCGTACTGGGCTGCAACGTTTTCTCTCGAAGCAGGGCTGTGGAGTCGTGGAGTTGGAGTCGGTATAAAATGCACCGACTAAGACTCCTAAAATATATAATAAATTGGGGACAGTAGTGCAATGCAGAGTGTGATGGACATTTTTTCATAGGAATTTGGGAAACGTATGAAATGTCCTATAAATGTCTGTTCTATTTCTGATCTAAGGCTACATTCACACACAGCGTTTTTTGAGGATACGTTTTTCAGCTGCAAAAGCAGATCAGCTTTTTAAAAAAAATGCATTACCTGAAAGGTTTTTGAGCTCATAAATAATGCTTTCAATAGCAAAAGCAGATTAGAAAAACACCACACAAACTGACATGCTCTTTTTTAGTGAAGATCCTCACAAAACGCTGTGTCTGAATGTCCTATCTTGAAACCCATTGCCTTTGCTGGATGCCGGAGTCACTGCATTTCACTGAATTATTTTGAAATCAATGTTCGATAAGTTTGTAACAAGAAGGAAATTGTTAGTAAGACACTGGCAGTAAAAGCTAGCGCATCATCATCAGCCAGTTTCTGCAGGCCTTAGTGGAAAAAGTTCTGCAAGATTAGGAACGCAAAAAAGAACAGGTTCTTGCCATTGTAACGAACAATGCTTCAAACATAAGTACAATTAAACTGATGAATGAGAGTAATGAACAACATCTAGAGGAAAATTTAGGATTTAGTATGTGTGAGAAGGAGCCGCAGCGCTGCTCATGTAACTGAGGAACAAGCAGATATTACAACAGAAGAACGACAAAATAATACTTTAGGAGTAGATCTTGTTAAAGCTGCTTCAAATCACTTTCATATTCATCACATGCGCTGTGTTGTGCACACGCTGCAGCTGGCAATAAGAGTCTGCAAAAGAGACCCTGGTTTCACACATCCGTCTTTTCGCCAATTTGGCGGATGCGGCGCACTCCAGTACAGTGTATACAGTACAGTGGCAGAGCGACAAACGACTGTCACATGCTTTCATGTGCCCGGAGCATGTGACCCGGACGTTGTGGTGCTGCCACTGTACTGTATCGTACTGTACTGGCGTGCGCCACATCTGCCAAACAGTCGAAAAGCCGTATGTGTGAAACTGGGCGGACATGCTGGAAATCTGATTGGAAAAGTAAGGAAGTTGGTTATTGCCGCCAGAACCCCTAAAATTGATTCCATCTTGAAGAGACGTGCTGGAAAGGGGCAATTGTTGATCAAGCCACTCGGTGAGGCAGCACTTATTTAATGACTGAGCGAGTCCTTGAACTAAAATCGTTTCTTAGAGATATGGTGAACCCTCAAGTAACCTTAAATGAAGGTCAATGGACACAGGTGGCTAAATTGAAGGAATTGCTTAATCACCCATTTACCGTTACTAAAAAATTACAAGCTGAGGATTTAACTCTTGGCATTTTCATAAGGGAGTGGAAGAACTTGCTATTTAGCCTGTCCCAAAGAGGAGGTTTAATCACAGATGGCATTTCTGCTTCAATGAAACGGAGAGAGACACAGCTATTGGAAAATAAAATTCTTCTGGCAGCTGTTTATGTGGACCCAAGTCATCATATACTGCTTGATGATCAACAGCTTACTAAAGGAAAAGAAGCTTTGAGTGATGTAGCAGTTAGGATGAGCGGCTACAGGACTGCCAGGCGCAAGAGGACTTGGGGCCTGACAGTGCTACTGCTGCCATATCTTCATCCTCATCAGATGAGGAGTTTAACTTTGATAAGTATTTGGATGACATGGAGCAGCAAAGTGTTGCCGCAAGGAAAAAGATTTCACTTAGTCTCCTATAGCAGCAGATTGGCCAGATTTCAGTAAAATTTTTCACTTGCTCTCAAAGAAATAGAAAAATTCAACCGTTCATCAAAACTGACTGTGCATGAGGCCATTCCTTTATACCCGGAAATTCTTAGAGATGCTGCCCATGTGGTTACGGCTTTGCCTCCAACCAAGGTACTGTAGAGAGGTTGTTCTCTAGCCTTAATATTACTAGGTCAGATTTGAGGTCATCTGCGAAGGAGGATCTCTGATGGAGGCAATTCTATTTCTTAGAACAAATTCATAGACTGCACAAATGTTATTTAGTATGTTTTTGTTGAAAACTGTTTTTTGCCACTTACATAGTGTATTACATAGTGTTATATATAACACACACATATATATATATATATGTGTGTGTTATATATAACACTATGTAATACACTATGTAAGTGGCAAAAAAAGTTTTCAACAAAAACATACTAAACACTAACATTTAGTATATTGCTTATATTTAAGTAAAAAATAGATTGTAGTACAATGTGAACATCAGACATTTAATCATTTTTATGATACAATAATCAAGATATTTAGATAGAACATAAAGAAGGGAATTTTGTTTACTTACCGTAAATTCCTTTTCTTCTAGCTCTAATTGGGAGACCCAGACAATTGGGTGTATAGGCTATGCCTCCGGAGGCCGCACAAAGTACTACACAAAAGTGTTAGGCCCCTCCCCTTCTGCCAATACACCCCCCGTGCTCCCACGGGCTGCTCAGTTTTGGTGCAAAAGCAAGAAGGAGGAAAAAATAATTATAAACTGGTTTAACTTCAATCCGAAGGAAACTCTGAGAACTGAAACCATTCAACATGAACAACATGTGTACACAAAAAAACAGGGGCGGGTGCTGGGTCTCCCAATTAGAGCTAGAAGAAAAGGAATTTACGGTAAGTAAACAAAATTCCCTTCTTCTTTTTCGCTCTATTGGGAGACCCAGACAATTGGGACGTCCAAAAGCAGTCCCTGGGTGGGTAAAATAATACCTCGTAAGAGAGCCGTAAAACGGCCCTTTCCTACAGGTGGGCAACCGCCGCCTGAAGGACTCGTCCACCTAGGCTGGCATCCGCCGCAGCATAGGTATGCACCTAATAGTGCTTCGTGAAAGTGTGCAGGCTCGACCAGGTAGCCGCCTGACACACCTGTTGAGCCGCAGCCTGGTGCCTCAAAGCCCAGGACGCTCCCACGGCTCTGGTAGAATGGGCCTTCAGCCCTGAGGGAACCGGAAGCCCAGCCGAACGGTAAGCTTCGATAATTGGCTCCTTGATCCACCGAGCCAGGGTTGATTTGGAAGCCTGTGACCCTTTACGCTGGCCAGCGACAAGGACAAAGAGTGCATCCGAGCGGCGCAGGGGCGCCGTACGAGAAATGTAGAGTCTGAGTGCTCTCACCAGATCTAACAAGTGCAAATCCTTTTCACATTGGTGAACTGGATGAGGATAAATAGAGGGTAAGGAAATATCCTGATTGAGATGAAAGGGGGATACCACCTTAGGGAGAAACTCCGGAACCGGACGTAGAACCACCTTGTCCTGGTGAAAAACCAGAAAAGGGGCTTTGCACGACAACGCTGCTAGCTCAGACACTCTCCGAAGTGAAGTGACTGCTACTAGAAAAACCACTTTCTGCGAAAGGCGTGAGAGAGAAATATCTCTCATTGGCTCGAATGGTGGTTTCTGAAGAACCATCAGCACCCTGTTTAGATCCCAGGGTTCTAACGGCCGCTTGTAAGGTGGAACGATGTGACAAACTCCCTGCAGGAACGTGCGTACCTGTGGAAGTCTAGCTAGGCGCTTCTGGAAAAACACAGAGAGCGCTGAAACTTGTCCCTTAAGGGAACCGAGCGACAAACCCTTTTCCCGTCCAGATTGAAGGAAGGACAGAAAAGTAGGTAATGCAAATGGCCAGGGAGAAAAACCCTGAGCAGAGCACCACGACAGGAAAATTTTCCACGTCCTGTGATAAATCTTGGCGGACGTTGGTTTCCTAGCCTGTCTCATAGTGGCAATGACTTCTTGAGATAACCCTGAAGACGCTAGGATCCAGGACTCAATGGCCACACAGTCAGGTTGAGGGCCGCAGAATTCAGATGGAAAAACGGCCCTTGAGACAGCAAGTCTGGTCGGTCTGGTAGTGCCCACGGTTGGCCGACCGTGAGATGCCACAGATCCGGGTACCACGACCTCCTCGGCCAGTCTGGAGCGACGAGGATGGCGCGGCGGCAGTCGGCCCTGATCTTGCGTAACACTCTGGGCAACAGTGCCAGCGGAGGAAACACATAAGGGAGCTGAAACTGCGACCGATTCTGAACTAAGGCGTCTGCCGCCAGAGCTCTGGGATCTTGAGACCGTGCCATGAACGTTGGTACCTTGTTGTTGTGCCGGGACGCCATGAGGTCGACGTCCGGCACCCCCCAGCGGCAACAGATCTCCTGAAACACGTCCGGGTGAAGGGACCATTCCCCTGCGTCCATGCCCTGGCGACTGAGATAATCTGCTTCCCAGTTTTCCACGCCTGGGATGTGAACTGCGGATATGGTGGAGGCCGTGGCTTCCACCCACATCAAAATCCGCCGGACTTCCTGGAAGGCTTGTCGACTGCGTGTGCCCGCCTTGGTGGTTGATGTATGCCACCGCTGTAGATTTGTCCGACTGAATTCGGATCTGCTTGCCTTCCAGCCACTGCTGGAACGCTTTCAGAGCAAGATACACTGCCCGAATTTCCAAAACATTGATCTGAAGCGAGGACTCTTGCCGGGTCCACGTACCCAGAGTCCTGTGGTGGAGAAAAAACCGCTCCCCACCCTGACAGACTTGCGTCCGTCGTGACTACTTCCCAGGATGGGGGTAGGAAGGATTTCCCCTTCGACAATGAAGTGGGAAGAAGCCACCACCGAAGGGAAGCTTTGGTCGCCTGAGAGAGGGAGACGGTCCTGTCGAGGGACGTCGGCTTCCTGTCCCATTTGCGTAGGATGTCCCATTGAAGAGGACGCAGGTGAAACTGCGCGAAAGGGACTGCTTCCATTGCTGCCACCATCTTCCCCAGGAAGTGCATGAGGCGCCTCAAGGGGTGTGACTGGCCTTGAAGGAGAGATTGTACCCCTGTATGTAGTGACCGCTGCTTGATCAGCGGAAGCTTCACTATCGCTGAGAGGGTATGAAACTCCATGCCAATGTATGTGAGCGATTGGGCCGGTGTCAGATTTGACTTTGGAAAAATGAAGATCCACCCGAAACTCTGGAGAGTCTCCAGGGTAGCGTCGAGGCTGTGTTGGCATGCCTCTAGAGAGGGTGCCTTGATCAACAGATCGTCCAAATACGGGATCACCGAGTGACCCTGAGAATGGAGGACCGCTACTACAGTAGCCATAACCTTGGTGAAAACCCGTGGGGCTGTTGCCAGGCCGAATGGCAGTGCCACGAACTGCAGGTGTTCGTTTCCTATGGCGAAGCGCAAGAAGCGCTGGTGCTCTGGGGCAATCGGAACGTGGAGATAAGCATCTTTGATATCGATCGATGCAAGGAAAACTCCTTGGGACATTGAGGCGATGACGGAGCGAAGGGATTCCATCCGGAACCGCCTGGTCTTTACGTGTTTGTTGAGAAGTTTCAGGTCTAGGACAGGACGGAAAGACCCGTCCTTCTTTGGGACCACAAACAAGTTGGAGTAAAAACCGTGGCCCTGTTGATGAAGAGGAACAGGGACCACCACTCCTTCTGCCTTCAGAGTGCCCAGCGCCTGCAGAAGAGCCTCGGCTCTCTCGGGAGGCGGAGAAGACCTGAAGAATCGAGTCGGGGGACGAGAGATGTACTCTATCTTGTAACCGTGAGACAGAATGTCTCTCACCCAGCGGTCTTTTATTTGTGGCAGCCAGGTGTCGCAAAAGCGGGAGAGCCTGCCACCGACCGAGGATGCTACTAGAGGAGGTAGAAGTCATGAGGCAGCCGCTTTGTTAGCGGTGCTCCCAATGGCCTTTTTAGGACGTTACTTAGACCGCCATGCATCAGAGTTCCTTTGTTCTTTCTGAGACCTTTTGGACGAGGAGAATTGGGACCTGCCCGCGCCCCGAAAGGACCGAAACCTCGACTGCCCTCTCCTCTGTTGGGAGAGGTTCTGCTTGGGCTGGGGTAAGGATGTATCCTTTCCCTTGGATTGTTTGATGATTTCATCCAGGCGCTCGCCAAAGAGCCTGTCGCCAGAAATTGGCAAACCGGTTAAACGCTTTTTTTGGAAGCGGAATCTGCCTTCCACTCCCGTAGCCACAAGGCCCTGCGGACTACTACCGAATTGGCGGTCGCAACTGCCGTACGGCTCACAGAGTCCAGGACAGCATTCATAGCGTAAGACGCAATTGCCGAGGTCTGGGAGGTAATGGAAGCCACTTGTGGCGCGGCCGCTTCAATTTTCGCTTGACCTGCTGATATAGCTTGTAGCGCCCATACGGCTGCGAATGCTGGGGCAAAAGAAGCTCCGATAGCTTCATAGATGGACTTCATCCAGAGCTCCATCTGCCTGTCAGTGGCATCTTTAAGCGAGGCCCCATCTTCCACTGCAAGTATGGATCTAGCCGCCAGTCTGGAGATTGGAGGATCCACTTTGGGACATTGAATCCAACCTTTAACCACTTCCGGGGGAAAAAGATAACGTGTATCCTTAAGGCGCTTAGAGAAACGCTTATCCGGACAAGCATGGTGATTCTGGATTGCCTCTCTGAAATCAGAGTGGTCTAGAAACATACTCTGTGTACGCTTGGGGAACCTGAAGCGAAATTTCTCCTGCTGAGAATCAGACTCCTCCGCCGGAGGGGCTGAGGGAAGAATATCCAGCAACTGATGAATGGATGCAATAAGATCATTCACTATGGCGTCCCCGTCTGGGGAATTAAGATTGAGAGCGCTCCCAGGATCAGAATCCTGATCAGCTGTTTCCGCATCATCAACCAGAGAATCCCCCCGCTGAGACCCTAAACAATATGATGTCGAGGGAAATTCTAAGCGGGGCTCGCTTAGACGATCTGGGGCTAGGTTCTAAGTCCGAACCCTCCGTCTGGGATGTATGAGATACCCCGTGAGGACATTGTTGGTCCAACTGAGGGGGGTCAGGGAACAATGATTCAACAGAGTCCCTTTGCTGAGATACCGGTCTGGACTGCAAGGCTTCTAGTATCTTAGCCATAGTCTCAGAGAGATGATCCTTAAAGGCTGCAAACTCAGTCCCCGTCACCTGGACAGTGTCAACAGGTGGCTCCCCCTGGGCCCCTCTTAGCAGAGGATCCGGCTGAGGAAGTGTCACAGGGGTCGAACACTGTACACAATGAGGGTCAGTGGAACCTGCCTGTAGCTGGGTCTTACATGCGGCGCAGGCAACATAATAAGCCTGTGTTTTGGCACCCCTGCCTTTTATGGGCGCCATGCTATAGTTTTCCCTGAGTAACACAATAGGGTATATAGCCAGAAAGAACTGTGCTCATACAGTGTAAATTATATACAGTACACAAATAATGTACCCATACAATACAGCACCATGGGGCTAGCACCACATGTGCTGTTTACCAGCCGCCTAAGCGGTTGTGAGGCCACCAGAGACCGTGTCTGGGTCTCCCATGAATATGTCCCTCTCTGCAGCGTCGGTGGAGCTGACAGGAATGGCTGCGGCGTCCTGACGAGCTGAGGAAGCTGTGGGCGTGGCCTAGAAAGAGCGCGAAACGGGCGCTCATACTGTGTACAGTGAGGGGAGTGGAGCATGTAAATCATACTCCAGCCCTCATTGCTGCTCGCTCCGTGCAGCGTCCCGCCCTTCCCCTGCCTGTCAGGGCTGAGGGCGGGAGAAAAAAAAAAAAAGGGAAACTAGGCCGCAATGAAGCCGGGGACTGTAGTAATAAACGCGGCCGCCGTAAAAGCGCGGTCGCGTGAAAGTCCCCGGCGAACTACAAGTCCCAGCCGCGCCGCAGTGTCCCGTGGCAACGGCAGTCAGTGCGGTAGCCCTTACATATAAACACACTCAGCGACGCTGAGTGTGTAATGGCACATATAGACCCGGTCAGCGCCGCGGTCCCCGGTGCACTAGCACACCCAGCAAAGCTGAGGTGATGCCGTGCGCGGTCCCCATAGGGATACAGAGTACCTTTAAGATGCAGGGCCATGTCCCTGAACGGTATCGGCTCCTATCCATCAGGCTCCACAGGAGTTGTGGATGAAGCCCGGTCTCAGTGCCTGGAGACCGATAAGATCCCACTTCACCCAGAGCCCTAAGGGGGATGGGGAAGGAAAAACAGCATGTGGGCTCCAGCCGCCGTACCCGCAATGGATACCTCAACCTTAACAACCCCGCCGACAAAAGTGGGGTGAGAAGGGAGCATGCTGGGGGCCCTATATGGGCCCACTTTTCTTCCATCCGACCTAGTCAGCAGCTGCTGCTGACTAATCTGTGGAGCTGTGCTGTGCGTGTCTGACCTCCTTCGCACAAAGCAAAAAACTGAGCAGCCCGTGGGAGCACGGGGGGTGTATTGGCAGAAGGGGAGGGGCCTAACACTTTTAAGTGTAGTACTTTGTGCGGCCTCCGGAGGCATAGCCTATACACCCAATTGTCTGGGTCTCCCAATAGAGCGAAAAAGAAATATATTTATTGGAATACAAGTTTAGAACACAAAAAACTAATAAATTGTAAATAAATATGTAATTATATTTTACATGCACACAAGATATATATGTAATCTACTGTATATTACATATTCTATAACATTTGCAATTTATTACAGTTTTTGTGTTCTAAAGTTGTATTCCAATAAATAGATTTTATGTTCTATCTAAATATCTTGATTGTATCATAAAAATGGTTAAATGTCTGAAGTTCACATTGCACTACAATAAATTTTTCACTTAACTATAAGCAATATTTGTGTGCGTTGGAGTCGTGGAGTCGGTGCAAGGGAAATTGAGGAGTCAGAGTCGGAGTCGAAGGTTTGGCTTACCGACTCCACAGCCCTGTCCCGAAGGTACCCACAACTTCTTACAATCCTTCAGCTCATGCAGGAAACAATTTCTTCTTGAACAGAGTATACATAGTGCTTTAATTGGACTGGCCAGCTCCAATCAGAATCCTTTCCCACCTCGCTGCGTACGGGAGGACGTCCTTATGACATCCAACGTATGAATAGTATATACCGTTCTTCATACGTTCCTTTCCGGCTTCCAAGCAATAGTGGCACATGTACGAATACACAGGGGAATACGCTGATTCTAACACTATCGTTCACCTGAACTCTCTCCCACCTCCTTGCCATGTAAAGAGGACACAATTCCCGCATCCAACATATGGATACTATACTTCCCTTCTCCATGTGTTCCTATTTCTCCGGATATAGACACTGCAATAAATGTGATACAAACACAGGGAAAGCATTGGTTCCCATATCTACCTGTTCCAAATTCCAAACAAACTCTGTCATTCCTACAGATCGCAGCAGCTGCGGGCAGCTGTTGCTCACTAGCCTAGTGGCCCTCCTCTTTCTTCTCCTAATTAGTCACAGATGCTGTGAGCAGCGCTAGTCTCTTGCTGCTGCTACTAAAAATTCCTCACTCGCAGCTCCTATTCACTGATCCCCCTGCTCTTCCTCCTCACTTGCAGCAGCTCCGTAACACACGAGCAGTCAGATCCTAATGACCTACACCCAGCACTCAGGTAGTCTGGGTTCTTCCCTTCTCGAGGTCATCGGCGAGCGACAGTCAAACCGCTAGGTCTTCGGTGTTCTACCTTTCTCCGGACTAGACACTGCACAGCTTTCTCCAAGGATTTCCCGAGCTACACCTCACAAAACCTGGGAAACACACGTTCGCCAGAAGGCTTGCCACACTCATCAGGAGGGCTTTAAACTAGAAGAAGAGGGGATGGGAGAAAAAACAGCAGACAAGAACATGCAGCAGAAGGACAAACTAATCAAGGATACTAGATGCCGTAAAGAGGACCCAAGACAGGGTACTAAGAAGGAAGCTAAGAAAAGGGGAGCAAAATTTCTTTCCTGCATGCTGACCAATGCAAGAAGCCTTACCAATAAGATGGAAGAACTGGAGCTGGTAATGTATGAGGAGAAATACGACATAGTAGGAATAACTGAGACATGGTTAGATGACAGTTATGACTGGGCGGCTAACCTGCAAGGATATGAATTGTTTAGGAGGGATCGTAAAAAAAGGAAAAGGGGTGGAGTCTGTCTATATATAAAGTCCAGTTTAAAGCCCAGACTAAGAGAAGATATTCAAGAGGGAAATGAAGAGGTGGAGTCTCTATGGGTGGAGATACAAGGAGGGAAAAATAATAAAATCCTCATAGGGGTTTGTTATAAGCCACCAAATATAACAGAAACCACTGAAAATGTATTATTGAAACAAATAGACAAAGCAGCAAATCACAATGAGGTGATTATTATGGGGGACTTCAATTACCCCGATATAGACTGGGAAACTGAAACCTGCATATCTCAGAAAGGAAACCGGCTTCTGTCAGTAACTAAGGATTATTATCTGTCCCAACTTGTGCCGGGCCCAACTAGAGGGGCAGCCCTTCTGGACTTAATTTTAAGCAACAGGCCAGATAGAATAACAGACGTACGAGTGGATGGGCACCTCGGGAATAGTGACCACAATATAATACAACTCCACTTGTCCTTCAGTAAGGTGCCTTGGAGGGGGGTTACAAAAATGCTGAATTTCAGGAAAGCAAAGTTTGATCAGCTTAGAGAAGACCTTCGCCAAATTGATTGGGACAATGTCCTCAAAAATGGGAGCACAGAAAATAAGTGGGAAATTTTTAAATCGGTATTAAACACCCACTGCGGGCTAGCCATACCATACAGAAATAAAAGGGCTAGGAACAGGAGAAAACCAATGTGGCTAAATAAGGATGTAAAAGGGGCAATGAATAATAAGAAAAAGGCATTTAAAAAGCTAAAACAAGAAGGCAGCGAAGAAGCATTAAAAATATATAGAGAAAAAAATAAAATGTGTAAAAAAAAATCAAATACATTTAGCAAAAGTAGAAACTGAGAGACTCATTGCTAAGGAAAGCAAAGCAAATCCCAAACTATTCTTTAATTATATAAACAGAAAAAAAGATTAAAATTGATGGTGTTGGCCCTTTAAAGAATAATGAGGGTAAAATCATAGAAAGCGATGTGGGAAAAGCAAATGTCTTAAATACTTTTTTCTCAACTGTGTTCACACAGGAAAAGCATATGCCACGGGAAATGCAGAGTGATAATGTAAACGCTTCATTAAGTATGACCTGCCTAACCCAGGAAGAAGTGCAGAACCGACTTAGTAACATTAAAATTGACAAATCACCAGGCCCTGATGGCATTCACCCTCGGGTATTAAGGGAGTTAAGTAATGTGATAGACAGGCCTCTATTCCTTATATTTAAAGACTCCATAGAAACTGGGTCTGTTCCACTGGATTGGCGGCAAATGTGGTACAAATATTCAAAAAAGGGTGCAAAAGGGAACCTGGAAACTATAGGCCGGTAAGCTTAACATCTGTTGTGGGTAAAATGTTTGAGGGGTTTTTAAGGGATACTATTATGGAATGTCTCAATGTTAATAATTGTTTAACTCCATATCAACATGGATTTATGAAGGATCGCTCCTGTCACACTAACCTGATCAGCTTCTATGAGGATGTAAGCTCTCACATGGACCGAGGAGAATCATTGGATGTCATTTATCTCGACTTCGGTAAAGCATTTGACACTGTCCCACATAAAAGACTGCTAAGTAAAATGAGAAAGCTTGGGCTCGGGGAAAAAGTGTGTGTAGATGGGTAGGTAGCTGGCTTAGTGGTAGAAAACAAAGAGTGGTTATTAATGGCGCATACTCAGATTGGGCCAGGGTTACTAGTGGGGTGCCACAGGGGTCTGTATTGGGCCCCCTACTATTTAATATATTTATTAATGATCTGGTGGATGGTTTACAGAGTAAAATATCAGTATTTGCAGATGATACAAAACTATGTAAGGTAGTTAACAAAAGGAGGACAGTTTGCAACTACAGATGGATTTGAGTAAATTGGAGAATTGGGCTGAAAAATAAGAATTATTCTTACCGTTAATTCGGTTTCTAGGACCTTCCACGACAGCATAGGAGGTTGTCTCTCCACGCCCTAATTGGGACAGGAAGCACAAGAGGTTAAAAGGACCCTCCCACCTCCCATAGCCAGTGTCTTACAAAGAACCCATAGCATATGAGAAGTACAAACACATCCAGGAATATCAAGGATAAGGGAGGGAATTACGTGCTGTCGTGGAAGGTCCTAGAAAACCGAATTAACGGTAAGAATAATTCTTATTTCTCTAGTCCCTTCCACGACAGCATAGGAGGAATACCAACGAATTGACACCAAGGGGGTGGGGGGGGGGGGGGGGGTCGAACCACAGCCTGCAGGACTTTCCTGCCAAATGCCAAATCCCTGTTGGAATCCAGATCCACACGATAATGCTTCGTGAAAGTACGGAGGGAAGACCACGTAGCTGCCTTGCAGATCTGCTCAGGAGAAGCCCCTGCCCGTTCAGCCTAGGAGACAGAGGTAACCCTGGTGGAGTGCGCCGTAAATCCGGTAGGCGAAGACAGATGCTGAGCGAGGTAGGCTTCTCCAATGGCCCGCACAATCCAGTTGGCAACAATACTCAGCCACCTTCCTGCCCTTATTCTGACCAAAGGGCTGAATAAATAAGGTATGATCAATACGCCAAGGTGCAGGAAGATCTAGGTAGCGCAACACCGTCCGACGAACGTCCAAAGAATGGAACACTTCCTTCCCCGGAGTCCGAGGATGCTGACAGAAGGAAGGCAGGACGATTGACTGAGAACGGTGAAATCTGAAACCACCTTGGGAAGGAAGGAAGGGTCCAGCTGAAAGAAAATGACGTCATCTCTGACGGTCAGGTAAGGCTCCCGGATGGATAATGCCTGAAGTACCCCGACTCTCCGAGCGGACGGAATAGCCACGAGAAAAGCAGTCTTGTGAGAGAGAGAACGGATTCTACAGGAGGACAGAGGCTCAAAGGGCGACAGAGAGTCCGGTAAGGACCACATTGAGATCCCAGCAAGGTGTCAGGATACTCTGCCGCGGACAGAGCCTACTAGCGGACACCATGAAACGGCGGATCCAGCGACGATCTGCCAGAGCCGTGTCAAGACTGCACTGAGTGCCGAGAGCTGCATCTTCAGGGTGCTGGGCCGAAGGCCTAAGTCTAATCCACTCTGGAAGTTGAGAATCTGCGCAATGTGAGGCCGGAGCGGGTCAGGAGGCCGAGAACCACACCAGGAGGAAAATCTCATCCAGATTTTATAGTAAATACTATCAGTCACGGGTTTACGGTTCTTCTGCAGAGTAGCCACGACCTTGTCAGAAAGTCCTTGGGCCTTCAGTGCACGGGCCTCAGAAGCCAGGCAGCCAACTTGAGTTTCTGGGGGTCCGGATGGAATATCGGATCCTGAGACAGTAAACTGGGGTCTGAACCTAGGAGGACCGATCCGTCGATTCGGAGAGACAGGATCAGGCTGTACCAACTCCGCCGCGGCCACAGAGGAGCTACCAGGATAGTCGTGGTTCCGTCGTCCCTGATCCTCCTCAGGGTTCGTGCGAGAAGAGGAATAGGCGGGAAGGCGTAGGCGAGGCAAAAGGAACAATTGTGGCAGAAGGCTTTCACCCCCAACGCGTTGTCCTGAGGGTTCAGGGAGAAAAATGTTGCGACCTTGCGATTTCCTGCTGAAGCAAAGAGGTCTACCTCTGGAGTACCCCACCTTGCCACCAGAGAGCAGAACACCGCTTGGTCCAGACTCCACTCCCCTGGGTGAACATCCTGATGACTCAGGAAGTCTGCTTGAAGGTTTAGGGATCCTTGTAGATGGACTGCAGAAAGGGATAGCAGGGACTGTCCTGCCCAGTGGAAGATCCGGGAGGACACGGACTTCAGGGCGCCTGAGCTAGTACTGCCCTGATGGCGGAGATGTGCCACTGTGGTGACATTGTCCGAGTAGACTAGGACGTGAGTGTCCCGGACGAGATCCTGGGCAGCGAGGATGGCTTCTCCGACCGTCCTGAGTTCCCGGTGGTTGGAGGACTGGGTGCCGACATAAGGGCTCCAGACCCCCTGAAACGGAGAGTTTGCCACCATAGCCCCCCAGCCCCTCTGGCTGGCATCGGATGTCAGTGTAACCAGGGGTGGCCGGGTCCAGGCAACCCCTACCATCAGGTTGTTGGGACACAGCCACCAGAGAAGGGACGAGGAGACGGTTGCCGAGAGGCGAAACCGGTGTTCAGGGAGGAAGGGAGTCCAACCAATGAACCAGGATACGATCCTGTAGACAACGAGAGTGGGCCGGAGCCCACAAGACTGAGGGAATGCAGGACATCATAGAACCCAGGGCCTACATAGCGCCTCGAAGGGTCGGGTGCGCTTGTCTGTGAAGCGTCGAGATCTTGGCCAGCAGCGTCAAACTGTGATCCTCTGGGGGAAGGATGCCTGTCTGTCGGAGTCCAACCCTGCAAACGGAGGAAGGCGACCACCTCAGCCATGATCTTTGAAAAGAGTCTTGGAGCCGAGGAGAACCCGAAGGGAAGTACGTGTAATAGGAAATGAAGCATGTCCCCTCCCCAATTTTGAGGTACTGCCTGAGACAAGGATGGAAGGGCACCTGAAACTAGGCGTCCCTCAGGGCTATCGAGGCCAACAGGTGGTGGAGACCGAGTAGGGGAACAACAGAATTCACAGACTCCATTCTCGAAACGTCGGTATCTGACCCGCTGGTTTGAGACGCTTCAGATTGATGATAATCGGGACGTCTCCAGATGGTGTTTTGACAAGGAAGAGATGGAGTAGTGACCTACCCCTACTTCCTGACTCGGGACTGAGGAAACGACCCCCGAATGTATTAACTCCCGAATCATCGAGAACAGGAGATCCTGAGAACCCTGTGACGACAGGGCTGCGACTCGGAGGCCTGGTGGAGGTGGGGGGAGAAGGGGGGCGGGGGGGAATTCTACCAATAGACCCTCTGAGACGAGCATGTAGGACCCATGGGCAGGCGGGGAAGGTCCGCCACTGGGGAAGAAAGGCAGAGAGCCGTCCCCCCACCCGAGCCGACTCACTGATTGTCATGCTGAGGACTTTGTGGATGGGAAGGGATGAAAAGATTACTCCCCCTACCCTAAGGGTAGCTCCAATGCCATACTCCCCTTTCCCCCTTGGGCTGGGAGGCCCGAGGCACGAAAGGACCGTTGCCTGGAGGGTGTCGGATCCGGCAGGCCTGACGATCAGTCGCCTTCACCAGAATGTCATCCAGGGCAGGCCCAACACTAAGTCCCCCATAAACGGAAGGGAGCAAGCCTCAGTGTGGAAGTAGAGTCCCCACTCCAAGCCTTAAGCCTAGAGCTCGTCTGTCCGAGTTAGACAAGACTGAGGACCTGGCAGCCAGGCGGACCTACTGCACAGAGGTATCTGCCAACTAGTAGCCTTCCTAAGTAAGGGAAGGGATTCCCGTAACTCATCCCTAGGAGTACCCCAGGAATATGAGCCTCAACTGGTCGAGCCTCCGAAGGAGGGACAGGGGGACATAAGCGGATGCAATATGGGCCCGAATGGGAGAAGACGAAGCCTCCCAGGACTTCTTCATGAGACTCTCGACCTACCTATCAGATCCCTAAGCTGGGAATCGGCCGCAAAGGGGAGCGCTGTTTGTATAGCGACCTTGGCCACCTGCATGGGAATCTCCCAATGCAACCCAGAACTCTCCAGGGGAATCTGTGTGAGAGGACACTCCGGAAAGCTCCTCAGGGAAATCCCATTCCTGAGAGAAGATCCAGGACAGTAGCATGGACAGAAAAACCCCATTGCCCAGTGGTTTTCAGGTCCGCGAACATTTCGCCCTTAACGGAGGGGAGGACCTACTCATCCTCCAACCCCATAGTGCTCCTAACTGCTCCACTAAGATCCCCCAATCGCCTGAGGGAAAAAGAAAAAAAACCGGTCAGGCCTCCCGGAGGAAAAACCTTTATCGGGACCCTCCGAGGCGGAATCAGGGCCTCATGATCAGACGACTGGAGGTCTCTTTTTTGTGGCAGAAGGGTCAGCAGCAGGGAGGGGGGCTAGTGAGGCCTGAATCTCCTGTATCATCATGGACCGCAGCTTGGCACAAGGGACGGTGTTCAGCCCTAACAAGCTATACATACGATGCCTGCCCTCTCCACTCAATGGAAACAGAGAGGCGTCATCAGAGACCAGGCAGCTAGCCCATGCCCTGATACAGCAATATCCAGGAGCGTCCACTGGGATTCAAACTCCCAAGCTCACACACCCAAGGTCATCAGCTTACCACTAGCCCATGGAAGGGACATATGTACACTGCTGGCAAAGTTTCTCTCAGCCTTGCACACTTGTCAGACTTGACACATATACCAGCAGGCACATCCTCTAGGAAACTACAGACCAGAATGAGCCACCATGTCAGCCTGAAAACAGGCATAAGGGACCGTCCCTCAGCCTCTTACTGTGGCAGGGGAAACGCTGGGCTCTGCAGAAGCAGAGGAAGACATGGCAGTGCACACAGAAGAATCCTTACCGTGGTTCTGATGCCTTCAGGGCAGCCTTCCTGTGGAAAAGGCCTGCCCCCCTCCAGCGACTGGCGACGTTCCCCGCTTCCCGCATCAGGTCCCTGACAGGCCGTGGAAGCGACGGCGTGTCCCTCACGCTGCCTCCGCGATCGGAAGTGCCCATACCGGAAAAAAAAAAAAAAAAAAAAATCGAGACCGGAAGTCCCGCCCGCGGCAGCACTTCGGGGTCGCACTGCAGCGTGCATGCAGGAGGCGGCCGGCGGCTCAGGGAGGACGCCGGCCGGGGAGCTACACAGCCTGCATCACCCCAGAGGAGCTCCGGAAGGCTGGAGCAGCGGTCCCCCACAGAGTGAGGGAACAGTATGGGAGGAGCGGCGAAGGCCCAACCGATACTGCCCGGCTAAGGTAGGGAGAAAAAAAAAAACCCAAAAAAAACATATACTGTAGTTCGCCGGCCACCACAGCATAGGAGAAAAAATAAACCTCTCCATGCCCCATGGGGACAGGAAAGACACTGGCTATGGGAGGTGGGAGGGTCCTTTTAACCTCTCTTGTGCTTCCTGTCCCAATTAGGGCGTGGAGAGACAACCTCCTATGCTGTCGTGGAAAGGACTAGAGAAATGGCAAATGAGGTTTAACACAGATAAGTGTAAGGTTATGCACATGGGAAGGAGAAACAGATGCTACGATTACTTGCTAAATGGGAAACCGCTGGGGAAATCAGACATGGAAAAAGACTTAGGCATCTTAGTGAATAAGAATCTAAATTGGAGTGCCCAGTGTCAGGCAGCTGCCACCAAAGCAAATAGGGTGATGGGATGCATTAGAAGAGGTCTGGGGGCACGAGATGAAAACCTCATTCTCCCTCTGTACAAATCACTCGTCAGACCACACTTGGAGTATTGTGTGCAATTTTGGGCACCGGTGCTCAAGAAAGACATTACTGAACTTGAAAGGGTTCAGAGGCGGGCTACTAAAATAATAAATTGAGTGGGTGCATTACAATACACGGAAAGGTTATCAAAATTAGGTCTATTTACTCTAGAAAAGAGAAGACTTAGGGGAGACCTAATAAATATGTACAAATATATCAGAGGGCCATATAGAGATCTCACCCATCATCTGTTTATACCAAGGACTGACAAGAACAAGGGGGCATTCTCTTCGATTGGGGGAAAGAAAATTCCTACATCAGCATAGAAGAGGGTTCTTCACGGTAAGAGCAGTGAGGCTCTGGAACTCTCTTCCTGAGGAAGTGGTGATGGCCACTCACTGAATGAATTTAAGAGAGGAATGGAGGCTTTTCTTGATAGCAAAAGTATAGAAGGTTATAAATAGCATAATCTTACAGGTAGATAGAAGAGCGACCTAGATTATTAGAGGAATGGGTGGGCTGCAACACCAAGACAGGTTATTACACTTGGGGTTATTTAGTTTGGAAAAACAAAGGCTTAGGGGGGGATCTAATCACAATGTATAAATATATGAGGGGACAGTACAAAGACCTTTCCAAAGATCTCTTTACACCTAGGCCTGCGACTGGAACACGGGGGCATCCGCTACGTCTTGAGGAAAGAAGGTTTAATCATAATCACAGACGAGGATTCTTTACTGTACGAGCAGTGAGACTATGGAACTCTCTGCCGCATGGTGTTGTAATGAGTGATTCACTACTAACATTTAAGCAGAGCCTGGACGCCTTTCTTGAAAAATATAATATTACCAGTTATGTATATTAGATTTTATGACAGGGTGTTGATCCAGGGAACTAGTCTGATTGCCGGATGTGGAGTCAGGAAGGAATTTTTTTTTCCCCATTGGAACTTGTTTGACACATTGGGTTTTTTTTGCCTTCCTCTGGATCAACATCTTAGGCCACGGGTTGAACTAGATGGACTTAGAGTCTCCCTTCAACCTTAAAAACTATGAAACTATGAAACTACATGCAAAACAACACATACAATGTATATGAAGCCTACCGTGGTCCAAAAATAAGGGTGATCAAGTCCTCCATCATCGGACAACCCTTGGTTACTTGCGGAGCAGCCTATGCATCCGAAAAGTGGAAGATCTGACCCACTCTTTCGATGCCACACGATTAACGGGCGCCAGCTGTTGAGGTGAGACTACAATGGGTCTCTTAAGGTCTGACTGCCGTGTTCAAATTATATGGTCATGTGTGCATTTCGAGAAAGAATAAAATAACGGACTATGAGTCAGTTATGTCTTTCTCTCATGACCGCCGCCGCCAGTGATTCTGTTTCAGTTTATTGTTTGGGAAACTTTATAGTTCAGGAGAAGTAAAGGGTGTAGACAAAATATAGTCCAATCAAATATCGTAGGCTGGACTCAGGACGTATAGGAATTTGCATAGTCTATGCTGGATTGATTGTTCCAACCTTTGGGAATTCCTGTTTCTCAACTTCTTGGGCATTGTCCAGGATGTAGGAGCCATCTTTAAGTTACATGTGCTGGTATATTGTATTAAGGAAAATCACTGGATAGAGATTATATATATATATATATATATATATATATATATATATATATATATTTATTTATATTAATATTAGTAAGAAACAAAAGCATTCATAAATACGTGTGTTAGGTTACATCAACTAAACTATATCTTTGAGTCTATGAAATGGCTGAATTAAGTATTTTTGGTTACTTAATTCTTATCCTCAACAAAAGGACCCGCAATTGTGGAGTCACAGATGCGGCTATCTCAAGGCGGCTCCGGCACGTCCTCACATTTAAGAGGGAAAATTGAAAGCAAAAAGGACTTTGTGTGCCAAACATACATTCCAACATAATTAGTCTATCCCAATACCAAGCAATTGCATGTAAAAATGATTTTATTAAATACAAAAAGGTATTTAATAAAGTGGTATACCCACTCAGCAGATAATATAGAATATACAGGAGTTTACTCCTCCACTCAGCAGATAATATAGAATATACAGGAGTTTACCTCTCCACACAGCAGATAATATAGAATATACAGGAGTTTACCTCTCCACTCAGCAGATAATATAGAATATACAGGAGTTTACCCCTCCACTCAGCAGATAATATAGAATATACAGGAGTTTACCTCTCTACTCAGCAGATAATATAGAATATACAGGAGTTTACCCCTCCACTCAGCAGATAATATAGAATATACAGGAGTTTACCTCTCCACTCAGCAGATAATATAGAATATACAGGAGTTTACCCTCCACTCAGCAGATAATATAGAATATACAGGAGTTTACCTCTCCACTCAGCAGATAATATAGAATATACAGGAGTTTACCCTCCACTCAGCAGATAATATATACCGGAGTTTACCTCTCCACTCAGCAGATAATATAGAATATACAGGAGTTTACCCCTCCACTCAGCAGATAATATAGAATATACAGGAGTTTACCCTCCACTCAGCAGATAATATAGAATATACAGGAGTTTACCCCTCCACTCAGCAGATAATATAGAATATACAGGAGTTTACCCTCCACTCAGCAGATAATATAGAATATACAGGAGTTTACCTCTCCACTCAGCAGATCTGTATATTCTATATTGAGTTTACCCTCCACTCAGCAGATAATATAGAATATACAGGAGTTTACCCTCCACTCAGCAGATAATATATACCGGAGTTTACCTCTCCACTCAGCAGATAATATAGAATATACAGGAGTTTACCCCTCCACTCAGCAGATAATATAGAATATACAGGAGTTTACCCCTCCACTCAGCAGATAATATAGAATATACAGGAGTTTACCCTCCACTCAGCAGATAATATAGAATATACAGGAGTTTACCTCTCCACTCAGCAGATAATATAGAATATACAGGAGTTTACCCTCCACTCAGCAGATAATATAGAATATACAGGAGTTTACCCTCCACTCAGCAGATAATATAGAATATACAGGAGTTTACCCTCCACTCAGCAGATAATATAGAATATACAGGAGTTTACCCTCCACTAAGCAGATAATATAGAATATACAGGAGTTTACCCCTCCACTCAGCAGATAATATAGAATATACAGGAGTTTACCCTCCACTCAGCAGATAATATAGAATATACAGGAGTTTACCTCTCCACTCAGCAGATAATATAGAATATACAGGAGTTTACCCTCCACTCAGCAGATAATATAGAATATACAGGAGTTTACCTCTCCACTCAGCAGATAATATAGAATATACAGGAGTTTACCTCTCCACTCAGCAGATAATATAGAATATACAGGAGTTTACCCCTCCACTCAGCAGATAATATAGAATATACAGGAGTTTACCTCTCCACTCAGCAGATAATATAGAATATACAGGAGTTTACCTCTCCACTCAGCAGATAATATAGAATATACAGGAGTTTACCTCTCCACTCAGCAGATAATATAGAATATACAGGAGTTTACCCTCCACTCAGCAGATAATATAGAATATACAGGAAATTACCCTCCACTCAGCAGATAATATAGAATATACAGGAGTTTACCCTCCACTCAGCAGATAATATAGAATATACAGGAGTTTACCCTCCACTCAGCAGATAATATAGAATATACAGGAGTTTACCCTCCACTAAGCAGATAATATAGAATATACAGGAGTTTACCCCTCCACTCAGCAGATAATATAGAATATACAGGAGTTTACCCTCCACTCAGCAGATAATATAGAATATACAGGAGTTTACCTCTCCACTCAGCAGATAATATAGAATATACAGGAGTTTACCCTCCACTCAGCAGATAATATAGAATATACAGGAGTTTACCTCTCCACTCAGCAGATAATATAGAATATACAGGAGTTTACCCCTCCACTCAGCAGATAATATAGAATATACAGGAGTTTACCTCTCCACTCAGCAGATAATATAGAATATACAGGAGTTTACCCCTCCACTCAGCAGATAATATAGAATATACAGGAGTTTACCCTCCACTCAGCAGATAATATAGAATATACAGGAGTTTACCCTCCACTCAGCAGATAATATAGAATATACAGGAGTTTACCCCTCCACTCAGCAGATAATATAGAATATACAGGAGTTTACCCTCCACTCAGCAGATAATATAGAATATACAGGAGTTTACCCCTCCACTCAGCAGATAATATAGAATATACAGGAGTTTACCCTCCACTCAGCAGATAATATAGAATATACAGGAGTTTACCCTCCACTCAGCAGATAATATATAATATAAAGGAGTTTACCCTCCACTCAGCAGATAATATAGAATATACAGGAGTTTACCCCTCCACTCAGCAGATAATATAGAATATACAGGAGTTTACCTCTCCACTCAGCAGATAATATAGAATATACAGGAGTTTACCTCTCCACTCAGCAGATAATATAGAATATACAGGAGTTTACCTCTCCACTCAGCAGATAATATAGAATATACAGGAGTTTACCTCTCCACTCAGCAGATAATATAGAATATACAGGAGTTTACCCTCCACTCAGCAGATAATATAGAATATACAGGAGTTTACCCCTCCACTCAGCAGATAATATAGAATATACAGGAGTTTACCCCTCCACTCAGCAGATAATATAGAATATACAGGAGTTTACCCTCCACTCAGCAGATAATATAGAATATACAGGAGTTTACCCCTCCACTCAGCAGATAATATAGAATATACAGGAGTTTACCCTCCACTCAGCAGATAATATAGAATATACAGGAGTTTACCCTCCACTCAGCAGATAATATAGAATATACAGGAGTTTACCTCTCCACTCAGTAGGAAGATGATCTCTAAGGCGAAGTCTATTATTCTTCTGGTAATGTCATTCTTGTCATCCATTGTTCGTAAAAACATTCAGGAGAAAAGTGGATGGTTTAAAGGAATCTTCAAAACTGCCAAAAAAAAAAAAAAAAAAAAAAGATGTAGTAAATCATAGGGGACAAGAATACATGTAAGATAAAGAACCTCGCCTAACAAGCGATGAGAGAAGCTGCCCTCTTTCCCACCTTTGAAGACATTTACGAATGGGTTATTTCTTACAATCCATTTATTATACAGATATGAACTTCTTTTCATTTAGAAACACTTTTTTACATCCTTGAAAAAACAAGTATAAACAGATGACACCCTGTGAGCTATAGACGTGCATTTCCACCTACAAGAGAAAGTGAACAAACCGCACAGAAAGCTTTATATGTCCTATGTAGAAGAATTAAGGATGAGGATTTTTGAGAAGATTTAGCACGAAAGAAGGGAATTTTGTTTACTTACCGTAAATTCCTTTTCTTCTAGCTCCAATTGGGAGACCCAGACAATTGGGTGTATAGCTACTGCCTCCGGAGGCCACACAAAGCACTACACTTAAAAGTGTAAGGCCCCTCCCCTTCTGGCTATACACCCTCCCGTGGGATCACGGGCTCCTCAGTTTTAGTGCAAAAGCAAGAAGGAGGAAAGCCAATAACAGGTTTAAAGACAAATTCAACCCGAAGAAACATCGGAGAACTGAAACCATTCAACATGAACAACATGTGTACCCGAAAAAACCAAAAATCCCTAAGAAAACAGGGCGGGTGCTGGGTCTCCCAATTGGAGCTAGAAGAAAAGGAATTTACGGTAAGTAAACAAAATTCCCTTCTTCTTTGTCGCTCCTAATTGGGAGACCCAGACAATTGGGACGTCCAAAAGCAGTCCCTGGGTGGGTAAAAGAATACCTCGTGATAGGGCCGTCAAACAGCCCTGTCCTACAGGTGGGCAACCGCCGCCTGAAGGACTTGTCTACCTAGGCTGGCGTCCGCCGAAGCGTAGGTATGCACCTGATAATGCTTGGTAAAGGTGTGCAGACTCGACCAGGTAGCTGCCTGGCACACCTGCTGAGCCGTAGCCTGGTGCCGTAATGCCCAGGACGCACCCACGGCTCTGGTAGAATGGGCCTTCAGCCCTGAAGGAACCGGAAGCCCCGCAGAACGGTAAGCTTCAAGAATTGGTTCCTTGATCCACCGAGCCAGGGTGGATTTGGAAGCTTGCGACCCTTTACGCTGACCAGCGACAAGGACAAAGAGTGCATCCGAGCGGCGTAAGGGCGCCGTGCGGGAAATGTAGATCCTGAGTGCTCTGACCAGATCCAACAAATGCAAACCTTTCTCAAATTGATGAACTGGATGAGGACACAAGGAAGGTAATGTGACATCCTGATTGAGATGAAAGGGGGATACCACCTTAGGGAGAAACTCAGGAATCGGACGTAGAACCACCTTGTCCTGGTGAAATACCAGGAAGGGAGATTTGCATGAGAGCGCCGCTAGCTCGGACACTCTCCGAAGAGACGTGACCGCTACTAGAAAGGCCACTTTCTGTGAAAGACGAGAAAGGGAAACATCCTTCATAGGCTCGAAAGGCGGCTTCTGGAGGGCAATTAGAACCCTGTTCAGATCCCAGGGCTCTAACGGCCGCTTGTAAGGAGGGACGATATGACTAACTCCTTGCAGGAACGTGCGTACCTGAGTAAGTCTTGCTAGGCGTTTCTGAAAAAATACAGATAGCGCTGAGACTTGTCCTTTAAGGGAACTGAGCGACAAACCTTTTTCCAACCCGGATTGCAGGAAGGAAAGAAAAGTAGGCAATGCAAAAGGCCAGGGAGAAACTCCCTGAGCAGCGCACCAAGATAAGAATATCTTCCACGTCCTGTGGTAGATCTTGGCGGAGGATGGTTTTCTAGCCTGTCTCATGGTGGTAATAACCTTTCGAGATAATCCTGAAGACGCTAGGATCCAGGACTCAATGGCCACACAGTCAGGTTCAGGGCCGCAGAATTCAGGTGGAAAAACGGCTCTTGAGATAGCAAGTCTGGTCGTTCTGGTAGTGCCCATGGTTGGCCTACCGTGAGGTGCCACAGATCTGGGTACCACGATCTCCTCGGCCAGTCTGGAGCGACGAGGATGGCGCGACGGCAGTCGGCCCTGATCTTGCGCAGCACTCTGGGTAACAATGCCAGAGGTGGGAACACATAAGGTAGCCGGAATTGCGACCAATCTTGAACTAAGGCGTCTGCCGCCAGAGCTCGGTGATCGTGAGACCGTGCCATGAAAGCCGGGACCTTGTTGTTGTGCCGTGACGCCATCAGGTCGACGTCCGGCATCCCCCAGCGGCGACAGATCTCCTGAAACACGTCCGGGTGAAGGGACCATTCCCCTGCGTCCATACCCTGGCGACTGAGGAAGTCTGCTTCCCAGTTTTCCACGCCTGGGATGTGAACTGCGGATATGGTGGAAGCCGTGTCTTCCACCCACGTCAGAATCCGTCGGACTTCCTGGAAGGCTTGCCGACTGCGTATTCCACCTTGGTGGTTGATGTACGCTACCGCTGTGGAGTTGTCCGACTGAATTCGGATCTGCTTGCCTTCTAGCCACTGCTGGAAGGCTTGTAGGGCAAGATACACTGCTCTGATTTCTAGAACATTGATCTGAAGGGTGGACTCTTCCTGAGTCCACGTCCCTTGAGCCCTGTGGTGGAGAAACACTGCTCCCCACCCTGATAGACTCGCGTCTGTCGTGACTACCTCCCAGGATGGGGGTAGAAAGGACTTTCCTTTCGACAAAACGGTGGGAAGAAGCCACCACCGAAGAGATTCCTTGGCCGCCTGAGAAAGGGAGACGTCTCTGTCGAGGGACGTCGACTTCCCGTCCCATTGGCGGAGAATGTCCCATTGTAGTGGACGGAGATGAAACTGCGCGAAAGGGACTGCTTCCATTGCTGCTACCATCTTCCCTAGGAAGTGCATGAGGCGTCTCAAGGGGTGAGACTGGCCTTGAAGGAGAGATTGCACCCCTGTCTGTAGTGAACGCTGTTTGTCCAGCGGAAGCTTCACTATCGCTGAGAGAGTATGAAACTCCATGCCAAGATATGTTAGCGATTGGGTCGGAGTCAGATTTGACTTTGAAAAGTTGATGATCCACCCGAAACTCTGGAGAGTCTCCAGCGCAACGGTCAGGCTGTGTTGGCATGCCTCTTGAGAGGGTGCCTTGACAAGTAGATCGTCCAAATACGGGATCACAGAGTGACCTTGAGAGTGCAGGACTGCTACTACTGCTGCCATGACCTTGGTGAAGACACGTGGGGCTGTCGCCAGCCCGAAAGGCAGAGCTACGAACTGAAGGTGTTCGTCTCCTATAACAAAGCGTAGAAAACGCTGGTGCTCTGGAGCAATCGGCACGTGGAGATAAGCATCCTTGATGTCTATAGATGCTAGGAAATCTCCTTGAGACATTGAGGCGATGACGGAGCGAAGGGATTCCATTCGGAACCGCCTGGTTTTTACGTGCTTGTTGAGCAGTTTTAGATCCAGAACGGGACGGAATGACCCGTCCTTTTTTGGCACCACAAACAAGTTGGAGTAAAAACCGTGACCTTGTTCCTGAAGAGGAACGGGGGTCACCACTCCTTCCGCTTTTAGAGTGGACACCGCTAGCCGCAGAGCATCGGCTCGGTCGGGAGGTGGAGAAATTCTGAAGAAGCGAGTTGGAGGACGAGAGCTGAACTCTATCCTGTACCCGTGAGACAGAATGTCTCTCACCCAACGGTCTGTGACCTGTGGCAGCCAAATGTCGCCAAAGCGGGAGAGCCTGCCACCGACCGAGGATGCGGAGAGAGGAGGCCGAAAGTCATGAGGAAGCCGCCTTGGTAGCGGGTCTTCCGGCTGTCTTTTTTGGGCGTGACTGAGTCCGCCAAGAATCTGAGCTCCTCTGATCCTTTTGGACGAGGAGAATTGGGACCTGCCTGAGCCTCGAAAGGACCGAAACCCCGACTGTCCTCTCCTCTGTTGGGGTTTATTTTGTCTGGGCTGAGGTAAAGATGAATCTTTACCCTTGGAGTGTTTAATGATTTCATCTAAGCGCTCCCCAAACAGTCGGTCACGAGAAAATGGCAAACTGGTTAAACACTTTTTGGAAGCAGAATCTGCCTTCCATTCTCTTAACCACAAGGCTCTGCGTAAAACTACGGAGTTGGCGGACGCCACTGCCGTACGGCTCGTAGAGTCTAGGACAGCATTAATCGCGTAAGACGCAAATGCAGACATTTGAGAGGTTAAGGGTGCCACCTGCAGAACAGATGTACGTGTGACCGTGTCAATCTGTGTAAGACCAGCTGAAATAGCTTGGAGTGCCCATACGGCTGCGAATGCTGGAGCAAACGACGCGCCGATAGCTTCATAGATGGATTTCAACCAGAGCTCCATCTGCCTGTCAGTGGCATCTTTAAGTGCCGCCCCATCTTCCACTGCAACTAAGGATCTAGCTGCAAGCCTGGAGATTGGAGGATCCACCTTGGGACACTGGGTCCAGCCCTTGACCACGTCCGGGGGAAAAGGATAACGTGTATCCTTAAGCCGTTTGGAAAAACGCTTATCCGGATAAGCGTGGTGTTTCTGGATTGCCTCTCTAAAGTCAGAGTGGTCCAGAAATACACTTAATTTACGCTTGGGATACCTGAAATGGAATTTCTCCTGCTGTGAAGCTGTCTCCTCCACAGGAGGAGCAGGGGGAGAAATGTCCAACATTTTATTGATGGACGCTATAAGATTATTCACTATGGCGTCACCATCTGGTGTATCCAAATTGAGAGCGGTCTCAGGATCAGAATCCTGATCAGCTATCTCCGCCTCATCATACAGAGAGTCCTGCTGGGACCCTGACCAGTGTGATGAAGTCGAGGGCCGCTCATAGCGAGCTCGCTTAGGCTGTCTGGGACTGTCGTCCGTGTCAGAGCCATCACCCTGGGATGCAAGAGACACCCCCGGATCCCGGAGCTGTTCCGACTGAGGGGGACCAGGGAGCAATGAGTTAACAGTGTCCATGGCCTGAGTTACTGGTCTAGACTGCAATGTTTCAAGAATTTTAGTCATAGTCACAGACAATCTGTCAGCAAAGACTGCAAACTCCGTCCCTGTCACCTGGACAGTATTCACAGGAGGTTCTGCCTGGGTCACCTCCAGCAGAGGCCCCGGCCGAGCAAGTGCCACAGGGGCCGAGCACTGCACACAGTGGGGGTCAGTGGAACCTGCCGGTAGAACAGCCCCACATGCGGTACAAGCAGCATAGAAAGCCTGTGCCTTGGCACCTTTGCTTTTTGCGGTCGACATGCTGTTGTGTCCTCTGAGAAATCTAGGAGGGTATATAGCAGAGAATCCCCAGCGACCGTACAGTGCAATGTAAAGCTGCAAGCATAAAATACAATATACACTTCGGCACCAGTGGGGGTCAGCCCTTGAGGGCAGCTTACCGCCCGCTGAAAAGCGGGTGTGTGGGCACCAGAATCCCGTGTCTGGGTCTCCCAGTCTCCTCTCTCCAGCTCAGACTGCAGACAGGAATGGATGCCGGCGTCCTGTGAAGAGGGGCGGACCGTGGGCGTGCCTCAAACAAAGTGCGGGAAACTGGCGTCCCACTGTGCCCAGTGTGAGGGCTGGAGTATGCAAAGCAGACTCCAGCCCTCTGCGCTGACGTTCTGTACAGCGTCCCGCCCTTCCCCTGACTGGCAGGCCTGGGGGCGGGAACGAAACGAAACTAGGCCGCAAAAAGCCGGGGACTCGAGTAATAAGCGCGGCCGTGATATATGCACGGCCAGCGCGGAAGTCCCCGGCGCACCACAAGTCCCAGCCGCGCCGCAGCGAAAAAACTGACAGCAGCGGCCGCGCGGCAGTTTCAAATACATGTCCCCTCTCAGCAAAGCTGTAGATAGGAATGGCACCAGCGCGCAGCGCTGCTGTCCCCGGCGCACTAACACACCCAGCAACGCTGCGGTGTGCGCGCGATATGTACGGGGACACAGAGTACCTTGACGTAGCAGGGCCTGTCCCTGACGATACTCAGCTCCATTCCAGCAGGTTCTCCAGGGGCTGTGGATGGAGCACGGTCTCAGTGCCTGGAGACCGGTAAAATCCCACTTCACCCAGAGCCCTAAGGGGGATGGGGAAGGATGCAGCATGTGGGCTCCAGCCTCCGTACCCGCAATGGGTACCTCAACCTTAACAAACACCGCCGACAAAAAGTGGGGTGAGAAGGGAGCATGCTGGGGGCCCTAGTATGGGCCCTCTTTTCTTCCATCCGACATAGTCAGCAGCTGCTGCTGACTAAACAGTGGAGCTATGCGTGTATGTGTGCCTCCTTCGCACAAAGCATGAAAACTGAGGAGCCCGTGATCCCACGGGAGGGTGTATAGCCAGAAGGGGAGGGGCCTTACACTTTTAAGTGTAGTGCTTTGTGTGGCCTCCGGAGGCAGTAGCTATACACCCAATTGTCTGGGTCTCCCAATTAGGAGCGACAAAGAAATCAACATCTGTAATATCACATTACTAAGTGGAAAGGAAATCAGCATCACATGTCACCGAACAAAACAAAGAAGCAAACAATAGAGAAAATCCACAGGAAAAGACACCGAACGAGAGAAAGACGATCAGAGAAGAAAATCCACAGGAAAAGACACCGAACGAGAGAAAGACGATCAGAGGAGAAAATCCACAGGAAAAGACACCGAACGAGAGAAAGACGATCAGAGGAGAAAATCCACAGGAAAAGACAACGAACGAGAGAAAGACGATCAGAGGAGAAAATCCACAGGAAAAGACATCGAACGAGAGAAAGACGATCAGAGGAGAAAATCCACAGGAAAAGACACCGAACGAGAGAAAGACGATCAGAGGAGAAAATCCACAGGAAAAGACACCGAACGAAAGAAAGACGATCAGAGGAGAAAATCCACAGGAAAAGACACCGAACACCACAAAGACGATCAGAGGAAAAAATCCACAGGAAAAGTCACCGAACGAGAGAAAGGCGATCAGAGGAGAAAATCCACAGGAAAAGTCACCGAACGAGAGAAAGACGATCAGAGGAGAAAATCCACAGGAAAAGTCACCGAACGCCACAAAGACGATCCGAGGAGAAAATCCACAGGAAAAGACACCGAACAAGAGAAAGACGATCAGAGGAGAAAATCCACAGGAAAAGACACCGAACGAGAGAAAGACGATCAGAGGAGAAAATCCACAGGAAAAGACACCGAACGAGAGAAAGACGATCAGAGGAGAAAATCCACAGGAAAAGACACCGAACGAGAGAAAGACGATCAGAGGAGAAAATCCACAGGAAAAGACACCGAACGAGAGAGAGAAAGACGATCAGAGGAGAAAATCCACAGGAAAAGACACCGAACGAGAGAAAGACGATCAGAGGAGAAAATCCACAGGAAAAGACACCGAACGAGAGAAAGACGATCAGAGGAGAAAATCCACAGGAAAAGACACCGAACGAGAGAAAGACGATCCGAGGAGAAAATCCACAGGAAAAGACACCGAACGAGAGAAAGACGATCAGAGGAGAAAATCCACAGGAAAAGACACCGAACGAGAGAAAGACGATCAGAGGAGAAAATCCACAGGAAAAGACACCGAACGAGAGAAAGACGATCAGAGGAGAAAATCCAAAAGGAAAGACACCGAATGAGAGAAAGACGATCAGAGGAGAAAATCCACAGGAAAAGACACCGAACGAGAGAAAGAAGATCAGAGGAGAAAATCCACAGGAAAAGACACCGAACGAGAGAAAGACGATCAGAGGAGAAAATCCAAAGGAAAGACACCGAATGAGAGAAAGACGATCAGAGGAGAAAATCCACAGGAAAAGACACCGAACGAGAGAAAGACGATCAGAGGAGAAAATCCACAGGAAAAGACACCGAACAAGAGAAAGACGATCAGAGGAGAAAATCCAAAGGAAAGAAGGGAATTTTGTTTACTTACCGTAAATTCCTTTTCTTCTAGCTCCAATTGGGAGACCCAGACAATTGGGTGTATAGCTACTGCCTCCGGAGGCCGCACAAAGTACTACACTTAAAAGTGTAAGGCCCCTCCCCTTCTGGCTATACACCCCCCCCGTGGGAGCACGGGTCCCTCAGTTTTAGTGCAAAAGCAAGAAGGAGGAAAGCCAATAACTGTTTCAGAAACAAATTCAATCCGATAACAATATCGGAGAACGTAACTTATCAACATGAACAACATGTGCACCCGAAAAACAAATACCCTAAGAAAAAACAGGGCGGGCGCTGGGTCTCCCAATTGGAGCTAGAAGAAAAGGAATTTACGGTAAGTAAACAAAATTCCCTTCTTCTTTTTCGCTCCTAATTGGGAGACCCAGACAATTGGGACGTCCAAAAGCAGTCCCTGGGTGGGTAAAAGAATACCTCGTGATCGGGCTGTCAGGCAGCCCTTTCTTACAGGTGGGCCACCGCCGCCTGCAGGACTTGTCTACCTAGGCTGGCATCCGCCGAAGCGTAGGTATGCACCTGATAATGTTTGGTAAAAGTGTGCAGACTCGACCAGGTAGCCGCCTGGCACACCTGCTGAGCCGTAGCCTGATGCCGTAATGCCCAGGACGCACCCACGGCTCTGGTAGAATGGGCCTTCAGTCCAGAAGGAGTCGGAAGCCCAGCAGAACGGTAGGCGTGAAGAATTGGTTCCTTGATCCACCGCGCAAGGGTGGATTTGGAAGCTTGCGACCCTTTATGCTGACCAGCGACCAGGATAAAGAGTGCATCCGAACGGCGCAGAGGCGCCGTGCGGGAAATGTAGATCCTGAGTGCTCTCACCAGGTCCAACAGATGCAAACCCTTTTCAAATTGGTGAACTGGATGCGGACACAAAGATGGTAAAGTGATATCCTGATTGAGATGAAAGGAAGATACCACCTTGGGAAGAAACTCTGGAATTGGACGCAGTACTACCTTGTCTTGGTGAAACACCAGGAAGGGAGATTTGCAAGATAACGCCGCCAGCTCTGACACTCTCCGAAGAGACGTGACCGCCACCAGAAAAGCCACGTTCTGTGAAAGCCGAGAAAAGGAAATCTCCTTCATAGGCTCGAAAGGTGGCTTCTGGAGAGCAATTAGAACCTTGTTCAGATCCCAGGGTTCCAATGGCCGCTTGTAAGGGGGAACGATATGACAAACCCCTTGCAGGAACGTGCGTACCTTAGGAAGTCGCGCCAGGCGCTTCTGAAAGAATACGGATAGCGCAGAGACTTGTCCTTTAAGGGAGCTAAGCGACAAACCTTTTTCCAACCCAGACTGCAGGAAGGAAAGAAAAATAGGCAATGCAAATGGCCAGGGAGAAACTCCCTGAGCGGAGCACCAAGATAAGAATATCTTCCACGTTCTGTGGTAGATCTTGGCGGAGGATGGTTTCCTAGCCTGTCTCATGGTGGCAACAACATCATGAGATAAACCTGAGGTCCCTAGGATCCAGGACTCAATGGCCACACAGTCAGGTTCAGGGCCGCAGAATTCAGATGGAAAAACGGCCCTTGAGACAGCAAGTCTGGACGGCCTGGTAGCGCCCACGGTTGTCCTACCGTAAGATGCCACAGATCCGGGTACCACGACCTCCTTGGCCAGTCTGGAGCGACGAGAATGGCGCAACGGCAGTCGGACCTGATTTTGCGGAGCACTCTGGGCAACAATGCCAGAGGTGGAAACACATAAGGTAGTCGGAACTGCGACCAATCCTGAACTAAGGCGTCTGCCGCCAGAGCTCGGTGATCGTGAGACCGTGCCATGAAAACCGGGACCTTGTTGTTGTGCCGTGACGCCATCAGGTCGACGTCCGGCATCCCCCAGCGGCGACAGATCTCCTGAAACACGTCCGGGTGAAGGGACCATTCCCCTGCGTCCATGCCCTGGCGACTGAGAAAGTCTGCTTCCCAGTTTTCCACGCCTGGAATGTGAACTGCGGATATGGTGGATGCTGTGTTTTCCACCCACGTCAGAATCCGCCGGACTTCTTGAAAGGCTTGCCGACTGCGTGTTCCCCCTTGGTGGTTGATATACGCCACCGCTGTGGAATTGTCCGACTGAATCCGGATCTGCTTGCCCTCCAGCCACTGTTGGAAGGCTCGCAGAGCAAGATACACTGCTCTGATTTCCAGAACATTGATCTGAAGGGTGGACTCTCTCTGAGTCCACGTACCCTGAGCCCTGTGGTGAAGAAACACTGCTCCCCACCCTGATAGGCTCGCATCTGTCGTGACCACCGCCCAGGATGGGGGTAGGAACGACTTTCCTTTTGACAATGAGGTGGGAAGAAGCCACCATCGGAGAGAGTCCTTGGCTGCCTGAGAGAGGGAGACATCCCTGTCGAGGGACGTCGACTTCCCGTCCCATTGGCGGAGAATGTCCCATTGTAGAGGGCGCAGATGAAACTGCGCGAAAGGGACTGCTTCCATTGCTGCCACCATCTTCCCTAGGAAATGCATGAGGCGCATCAAGGAGTGGGACTGGTTCTGCAGGAGAGATTGCACCCCTGTCTGCAGAGAGCACTGCTTGTCCAGTGGAAGCTTCACTATCGCTGAGAGAGTATGAAACTCCATGCCAAGATATGTTAGTGATTGGGTCGGGGTTAGATTTGACTTTGAAAAGTTGATAATCCACCCGAAACTCTGGAGAGTCTTCAGTGCCACGTCCAGACTGTGTTGGCATGCCTCTTGAGAGGGTGCCTTTATAAGTAGATCGTCCAAATACGGGATCACGGAGTGACCCTGCGAGTGCAGGACAGCTACTACTGCTGCCATGACCTTGGTGAAGACCCGAGGGGCTGTTGCCAGCCCGAAAGGTAACGCTACGAACTGCAGGTGTTCGCTTTCTATAACGAAGCGTAGAAAACGCTGATGTTCTGGCGCAATCGGCACGTGAAGATAAGCATCTTTGATGTCTATTGATGCTAAGAAATCTCCTTGAGACATTGAGGCGATGACGGAGCGGAGAGATTCCATCCGGAACCTCCTGGTTTTTACGTGTTTGTTGAGCAACTTTAGATCCAGGACGGGCCGAAAGGACCCGTCCTTCTTTGGCACCACAAACAGATTGGAGTAAAAACCGTGACCTTGTTCCTGAAGAGGAACGGAAGTCACCACTCCTTCCGCCTTTAGAGCGGCCACCGCCTGCAGCAGAGCATCGGCTCGGTCGGGCGGTGGGGAAGTCCTGAAGAAACGAGTTGGAGGACGAGAGCTGAACTCTATCCTGTACCCGTGAGACAGAATGTCCTTCACCCAACGGTCTTTGACCTGTGACAGCCAAATGTCGCCAAAGCGGGAGAGCCTGCCACCGACCGAGGATGCGGAGAGAGGAGGCTGAAAGTCATGAGGAAGCCGTCTTGGTAACGGTTCTTCCTGCTGTCTTTTTTGGGCGTGACTGAGTCCGCCAAGAATCTGAGCCTCTCTGATCCTTTTGAGTCCTTTTGGACGAGGAGAATTGGGACCTGCCTGAGCCTCGAAAGGACCGAAAACCAGACTGACCCCTCCTTTGTTGGGGCTTGTTTTGTCTGTGTTGAGGTAAGGATGAGTCCTTACCCTTGGAGTGTTTAATGATTTCATCCAAACGCTCCCCAAACAATCGGTCGCGAGAAAAAGGCAAACTGGTTAAGCACTTCTTGGAAGCAGAATCTGCCTTCCATTCTCTCAACCACAGGGCTCTGCGCAAAACCACGGAGTTGGCTGACGCCACCGCCGTACGGCTCGTAGAGTCCAGGACAGCATTAATCGCGTAAGACGCGAATGCAGACATTTGAGAGGTCAATGGTGCCACCTGGGGGGCAGATGTACGTGTGACCGAGTCGACTTGTATAAGCCCAGCTGAAATGGCTTGGAGTGCCCATACGGCTGCAAAAGCTGGCGCCAACGACGCTCCAATAGCTTCATAGATGGATTTCAGCCAGAGCTCCATCTGCCTGTCAGTGGCATCTTTAAGTGCCGCTCCATCTTCTACTGCAACTAAAGATCTAGCTGCAAGCCTGGAGATTGGAGGGTCCACCTTGGGACACTGGGTCCAACCCTTGACCACGTCAGGGGGAAAAGGATAGCGTGTATCTTTAAGCCGTTTGGAAAAACGCTTATCAGGATAAGCGTGGTGTTTCTGGATTGCATCTCTAAAGTCAGAGTGGTCCAGAAAAGTGCTTAATTTACGCTTGGGATATCTGAAATGGAATTTCTCCTGCTGTGAAGCTGCCTCCTCCGCAGGAAGAGCTGGCGGGGAAATATCTAACATCCTATTGATGGACGCTATAAGATCATTCACTATGGCGTCACCATCCGGTGTATCCAGATTGAGAGCGGACCCAGGATCAGAATCTTGATCAGTTACATCCGCCTCATCACCCATAGATTCGTCCCGCTGGGATCCTGACCAGTGAGACGAAGTTGAGGGCCCCTCATAACGAGCCCGCTTAGGTTGTCTGGGACTGTTGTCTGAGTCAGAATCGTCACCCTGGGGTGCATGTGACACCCCCGGAGCTTGGAAGTGTTCCAGCTGAGGGGGACCAGGGAGCAATGATGCCACAGTGTCCATGGTCTGAGTTACTGGTCTAGACTGCAATGTTTCAAGAATCCTTGACATGGTCATAGACAATCTGTCAGCAAAAGCTGCAAACTCCGTTCCTGTCACCTGGACAGCATTCACAGGTGGTACACTCTGGGTCACGTCCAGCAGAGGCCCCGGCTGTGCAAGTTGCACAGGGGCCGAGCACTGCACACAATGGGGGTCAGTGGAACCTGCCGGTAGAGCAGCCCCACATGCGGTACAGGCAGCATATAATGTCTGTGCCTTAGCACCCTTGCGTTTTGCGGACGACATGCTGTTGCCTCCTTGTAATCTAGGAGGGTATATAGCCGAGAATCACCAGCGACCGTACAGTACAAAGTATTTGCAAACACAAAATACTCAGTATACAAACGGCACAAGTGGGGGTGAGCCCTTGAGGCTGCTTACCGCCCGCTGAACAGCGGGTATGAGGCCGTAGAATCCCGTGTCTGGGTCTCCCCGTCTCCCCTCTGCAGCTCAGCGTGCAGGCAGGAATGGCTGCCGGCGTTCTGTGAAGAGGGGCGGACCGTGGGCGTGCCACAAACAAAGTGCGGGAATCTGCGTCCTACTGTGCCTGGTGTGAGGGCTGGAGTATGTAAAAAAGACTCCAGCCCTCAGCGCTGATGCTCTGTACAGCGTCCCGCCCTCCTCCTGACTGGCAGGTGCGGAGGCGGGAACGAACCAACTAGGCCGCAAAAGCCGGGGACTGTAGTAATAAGCGCGGCCGTGATATATGCACGGTCAGCGCGGAAGTCCCCGGCGCACCACAAGTCCCAGCCGCGTTGCAGTCCCAGCGGCCGGCGCGACCGTTCTCCCTGAGTCTACCCACTCAGCTAAGCTGAAGTGAGGAAATGGCACAAGCGCAGCAGCGCTGTTGTCCCCGGCGCACTAACACACCCAGCAATGCTGCGGTGTGCGCTCGTATGCACGGGGACACAGAGTACCTTGACGGGGCAGGGCCATGTCCCTGACGATACTCAGCTCCATATCCAGCGGCTTCTCCAGGGGCTGTGGATGGAGCACGGTCTCAGTGCCTGGAGACCGGTAAAATCCCACTTCACCCAGAGCCCTAATGGGGATGGGGAAGGAATCAGCATGTGGGCTCCAGCCTCCGTACCCGCAATGGGTACCTCAACCTTAACAAGCACCACCGACAGAAAGTGGGGTGAGAAGGGAGCATGCTGGGGGCCCTATATGGGCCCTCTTTTCTTCCATCCGACATAGTCAGCAGCTGCTGCTGACTAAATAGTGGAGCTATGCGTGCGTGTCTGACCTCCTTCGCACAAAGCAAAAACTGAGGGACCCGTGCTCCCACGGGGGGGTGTATAGCCAGAAGGGGAGGGGCCTTACACTTTTAAGTGTAGTACTTTGTGCGGCCTCCGGAGGCAGTAGCTATACACCCAATTGTCTGGGTCTCCCAATTAGGAGCGAAAAAGAAAGACACCGAACGAGAGAAAGACGATCAGAGGAAAAAATCCACAGGAAAAGACACCGAACGAGAGAAAGACGATCAGAGGAAAAAATCCACAGGAAAAGACACCGAACGAGAGAAAGACGATCAGAGGAGAAAATCCACAGGAAAAGACACCGAACGCCACAAAGACGATCAGAGGAGAAAATCCACAGGAAAAGACACCGAACACGACAAGGAAGATCAGAGGAGAAAATCCACAGGAAAAGACACCGAACGAGAGAAAGACGATCCGAGGAGAAAATCCACAGTAAAAGACACCGAACGAGAGAAAGACGATCAGAGGAAAAAATCCACAGGAAAAGACACCGAACACCACAAAGACGATCAGAGGAGAAAATCCACAGGAAAAGACACCGAACGAGAGAAAGACGATCAGAGGAGAAAATCCACAGGAAAAGACACCGAACGAGAGAGACGATCACAGGAGAAAATCCACAGGAAAAGTCACCGAACGACGATCAGAGGAGAAAATCCACAGGAAAAGACACCAAACGAGAGAAAGACGATCAGAGGAGAAAATCCACAGAAAAAGACACCGAACGAGAGAAAGACGATCAGAGGAGAAAATCCACAGGAAAAGTCACCGAACGAGAGAAAGACGATCAGAGGAGAAAAGCCACAGGAAAAGTCACCGAACGAGAGAAAGACGATCAGAGGAGAAAATCCACAGGAAAAGTCACTGAACACCACAAGGACGATCAGAGGAGAAAACCCACAGGAAAAGACACCGAACACCACAAAGACGGTCAGAGGAGAAAATCCACAGGAAAAGTCACCGAACGACGATCAGAGGAGAAAATCCACAGGAAAAGACACCAAACGCCACAAAGACGATCAGAGGAGAAAATCCACAGGAAAAGTCGCCGAACGAGAGAAAGACGATCCGAGGAGAAAATCCAGAGGAAAAGACACCGAACGAGAGAAAGACGATCAGAGGAGAAAATCCACAGGAAAAGACACCGAACAAGAGAAAGACGATCAGAGGAGAAAATCCACAGGAAAAGACATCGAACACCACAAAGACGATCAGAGGAGATAATCCACAGGAAAAGACACCGAACGAGAGAAAGAAGATCAGAGGAGAAAATCCACAGGAAAAGTCACCGAACGAGAGAAAGACGATCCGAGGAGAAAACCCACAGGAAAAGACACCGAACACCACAAAGACGATCAGAGGAGAAAATCCACAGGAAAAGTCACCGAACGACGATCAGAGGAGAAAATCCACAGGAAAAGACACCAAACGAGAGAAAGACGATCCGAGGAGAAAATCCACAGGAAAAGTCACCGAACGAGAGAAAGACGATCAGAGGAGAAAATCCACAGGAAAAGTCACCGAACGAGAGAAAGACGATCAGAGGAGAAAATCCACAGGAAAAGTCACCGAACGAGAGAAAGACGATCAGAGGAGAAAATCCACAGGAAAAGTCACCGAACGAGAGAAAGACGATCAGAGGAGAAAATCCACAGGAAAAGACACCAAACGAGAGAAAGACGATCAGAGGAGAAAATCCACAGGAAAAGTCACCGAACGAGAGAAAGACGATCAGAGGAAAAAATCCACAGGAAAAGACACCGAACACCACAAAGACGATCAGAGGAGAAAATCCACAGGAAAAGACACCGAACGAGAGAAAGACGATCCGAGGAGAAAATCCACAGGAAAAGACAACGAACAAGAGAAAGACGATCAGAGGAGAAAATCCACAGGAAAAGACACTGAACGAGAGAGACGATCCGAGGAGAAAATCCACAGGAAAAGACACCGAACGAGAGAAAGACGATCAGAGGAGATAATCCACAGGAAAAGACACCGAACAAGAGAAAGACGATCAGAGGAGAAAATCCACAGGAAAAGTCACCGAACGAGAGAAAGACGATCAGAGGAAAAAATCCACAGGAAAAGTCACCGAACACCACAAGGACGATCAGAGGACAAAACCCACAGGAAAAGACAACGAACGAGAGAAAGACGATCAGAGGAAAAAATCCACAGGAAAAGACAACGAACGAGAGAAAGACGATCGGAGGAGAAAATCCACAGGAAAAGACAACGAACAAGAGAAAGACGATCAGAGGAGAAAATCCACAGGAAAAGACACCGAACGAGAGAAAGACGATCAGAGGAGAAAATCCACAGGAAAAGACACCGAACGAGAGAAAGACGATCAGAGGAGAAAATCCACAGGAAAAGACACCGAACGAGAGAAAGACGATCAGAGGAGAAAATCCACAGGAAAAGTCACCGAACGAGAGAAAGACGATCACAGGAGAAAATCCACAGGAAAAGACACCGAACACCACAAAGACGATCACAGGAGAAAATCCACAGGAAAAGACACCGAACGCCACAAAGACGATCAGAGGAGAAAATCCACAGGAAAAGACACCGAACGAGAGAAAGACGATCAGAGGAGAAAATCCACAGGAAAAGACACCGAACACCACAAAGACGATCAGAGGAGAAAATCCACAGGAAAAGACACCAAACACGACAAGGAAGATCAGAGGAGAAAATCCACAGGAAAAGACACCGAACGAGAGAAAGACGATCCGAGGAGAAAATCCACAGGAAAAGACACCGAACACCACAAAGACGATCACAGGAGAAAATCCACAGGAATAAGTGTAGCGCCCCTGAAGCAGACAGGAATCTACAAGGTACTGCATCCCCACCAGGATACAGGGCCTACCCCCAAGGACCCAGAAGGGAAAACTGGAGAACAGGACCAGAGACTCCGACCCCACAGGATTCATGCTACCGTCATACGGACTGCCGTTAAGGGACTACCAGGATGGGACCCCCAGCCGCTGCAAGCCATGGGGACCCACCAACCAAAGACAGGTGCAGGGGGAAGAAGCCACCAGGTCACTAAACTGGCTCTGGGACTAAGGGACCTGCGGTGGAGACCAGCCGGCCTCGGGTGACCAGTTACCATCTGACCGTGAGTAAAGGCACCAGTTACACTGCAGCCCTGTGTGTGGCTACCTTCTCTCTGCACCCATCCACATCACCCATCCTCTGGAGCCCGGCCCTGCTTGTGGAGGGTCTAACACCAGCCCCAGTAGTGAGACCTGTGCAGCGGCGGCTCCATCCACACAGCCGCAACCCGCAAGTGGCGTCACGTGATGAACTCTCATATAAACTCCCCGGTAAATATCCCCCTTTTCAAAAAGCCCCCAGGACACGGAACCGGGCAACGGCCACCAAAGTGACATCTCCCCAGTTATACACCGCCCGGGGGCGACTACCCCATAACCCTGGGGGCAGAGTACCCCATAACCCTGGGGGCAGAGTACCCCATAACCCTGGGGGCAGAGTACCCCATAACCCTGGGGGCAGAGTACCCCATAACCCTGGGGGCAGAGTACCCCATAACCCTGGGGGCAGAGTACCCCATAACCCTGGGGGCAGAGTACCCCATAACCCTGGGGGCGAGTACCCCATAATCCTGGGGGCGAGTACCCCATAACCCTGGGGGCGAGTACCCCATAACCCTGGGGGCGAGTACCCCATAACCCTGGGCGACAAGTCACCGAACGCCACAAACACAATGAGAGGAGAAGATTGGAGAGAAGCCGCATGTTCTATCCCCTGCAGAAGAGGCACAGCGTGTGCACAGGGCTGTGCTGATGACTGACCTCACACTGCAGGCTGCAGAGCTCCGGGGTGCACAGGGCTGTGCTGATGACTGACCTTACACTGCAGGCTGCAAAGCTCCGGGGGCACAGGGATGTGCTGATGCAGGGCTGTGCTGATGACTGACCTCACACTGCAGGCTGCGGAGCTCCGGGGTGTACAGGGCTGTGCTGATGACTGACCTCACACTGCAGGCTGCAGAGCTCCGGGGTGCACAGGGCTGTGCTGATGACTGACCTTACACTGCAGGCTGCAGAGCTCCGGGGTGTACAGGGCTGTGCTGATGACTGACCTTACACTGCAGGCTGCGGAACTCCGGGATGCACAGGGCTGTGCTGATGACTGACCTTACACTGCAGGCTGCGGGGCTCCGGGGTGCACAGGGCTGTGCTGATGACTGACCTCACACTGCAGGCTGCGGAGCTCCGGGGTGCACAGGGATGTGCTGATGCAGGGCTGTGCTGATGACTGACCTCACACTGCAGGCTGCGGAGCTCCGGAGTGCACAGGGCTGTGCTGATGACTGACCTAACACTGCAGGCTGCGGAGCTCCGGGGTGCACAGGGCTGTGCTGATGACTGACCTAACACTGCAGGCTGCGGAGCTCCGGGGGCACAGGGCTGTGCTGATGACTGACCTTATACTGCAGGCTGCGGAGCTCCGGGTGCACAGGGCTGGGCTAATGACTGACCTTACACTGCAGGCTGCGGGGCTCCGGGGTGTACAGGGCTGTGCTGATGACTGACCTTACACTGCAGGCTGCGGGGCTCCGGGGTGCACAGGGCTGTGCTGATGACTGACCTTACACTGCAGGCTACGGAGCTCCGGGGGCACAGGGATGTGCTGATGCAGGGCTGTGCTGATGACTGACCTCACACTTCAGGCTGCGGAGCTCCGGAGTGCACAGGGCTGTGCTGATGACTGACCTAACACTGCAGGCTGCGGAGCTCCGGGGGCACAGGGCTGTGCTGATGACTGACCTCACACTGCAGGCTGCGGAGCTCCGGTGGCACAGGGCTGTGCTGATGACTGACCTCACACTGCAGGCTGCGGAGCTCCGGGGGCACAGGGATGTGCTGATGCAGGGCTGTGCTGATGACTGACCTTACACTGCAGGCTGCGGAGCTCCGGGGGCACAGGGCTGTGCTGATGACTGACCTCACACTGCAGGCTGCGGAGCTCCGGTGGCACAGGGCTGTGCTGATGACTGACCTCACACTGCAGGCTGCGGAGCTCCGGGGGCACAGGGCTGTGCTGATGACTGACCTCACACTGCAGGCTGCGGAGCTCCGGGGGCACAGGGATGTGCTGATGCAGGGCTGTGCTGATGACTGACCTTACACTGCAGGCTGCGGAGCTCCGGAGTGCACAGGGCTGGGCTGATGACTGACCTCACACTGCAGGCTGCGGGGCTCCGGGGTGCACAGGGCTGTGCTGATGACTGATCTTACACTGCAGGCTGCGGAGCACCGGGGTGCACAGGGCTGTGCTGATGACTGACCTCACACTGCAGGCTGCGGAGCTCCGGGGTGCACAGGGCTGTGCTGATGACTGATCTTACACTGCAGGCTGCGGAGCTCCGGGGTGCACAGGGCTGTGCTGATGACTGACCTTACACTGCAGGCTGCGGGGCTCCAGGGTGTACAGGGCTGTGCTGATGACTGACCTTACACTGCAGGCTGCGGGGCTCCGGGGTGCACAGGGCTGTGCTGATGACTGACCTTACACTGCAGGCTACGGAGCTCCGGGGGCACAGGGATGTGCTGATGCAGGGCTGTGCTGATGACTGACCTCACACTGCAGGCTGCGGAGCTCCGGAGTGCACAGGGCTGTGCTGATGACTGACCTAACACTGCAGGCTGCGGAGCTCCGGGGGCACAGGGCTGTGCTGATGACTGACCTCACACTGCAGGCTGCGGAGCTCCGGTGGCACAGGGCTGTGCTGATGACTGACCTCACACTGCAGGCTGCGGAGCTCCGGGGGCACAGGGATGTGCTGATGCAGGGCTGTGCTGATGACTGACCTTACACTGCAGGCTGCGGAGCTCCGGGGGCACAGGGCTGTGCTGATGACTGACCTCACACTGCAGGCTGCGGAGCTCCGGTGGCACAGGGCTGTGCTGATGACTGACCTCACACTGCAGGCTGCGGAGCTCCGGGGGCACAGGGCTGTGCTGATGACTGACCTCACACTGCAGGCTGCGGAGCTCCGGGGGCACAGGGATGTGCTGATGCAGGGCTGTGCTGATGACTGACCTTACACTGCAGGCTGCGGAGCTCCGGAGTGCACAGGGCTGGGCTGATGACTGACCTCACACTGCAGGCTGCGGGGCTCCGGGGTGCACAGGGCTGTGCTGATGACTGATCTTACACTGCAGGCTGCGGAGCACCGGGGTGCACAGGGCTGTGCTGATGACTGACCTCACACTGCAGGCTGCGGAGCTCCGGGGTGCACAGGGCTGTGCTGATGACTGATCTTACACTGCAGGCTGCGGAGCTCCGGGGTGCACAGGGCTGTGCTGATGACTGACCTTACACTGCAGGCTGCGGAGCTCCGGGGTGCACAGGGCTGTGCTGATGACTGACCTCACACTGCAGGCTGCGGAGCACCGGGGTGCACAGGGCTGTGCTGATGACTGACCTTACACTGCAGGCTGCAGAGCTCCGGAGTGCACAGGGCTGTGCTGATGACTGACCTCACACTGCAGGCTGCGGAGCTCCGGGGTGCACAGGGCTGTGCTGATGACTGATCTTACACTGCAGGCTGCGGAGCTCCGGGGTGCACAGGGCTGTGCTGATGACTGATCTTACACTGCAGGCTGCGGGGCTCCGGGGTGCACAGGGCTGTGCTGATGACTGACCTCACACTGCAGGCTGCGGAGCTCCGGGGTGCACAGGGCTGTGCTGATGACTGACCTTACACTGCAGGCTGCGGAGCTCCGGGGGCACAGGGATGTGCTGATGCAGGGCTGTGCTGATGACTGACCTCACACTGCAGGCTGCGGAGCTCCGGGGTGCACAGGGCTGTGCTGATGACTGACCTTACACTGCAGGCTGCGGAGCTCCGGGGTGCACAGGGATGTGCTGATGACTGACCTTACACTGCAGGCTGCGGAGCTCCGGGGGCACAGGGATGTGCTGATGACTGACCTTACACTGCAGGCTGCGGAGCTCCGGGGGCACAGGGATGTGCTGATGCAGGGCTTTGCTGATGACTGACCTCACACTGCAGGCTGCGGAGCTCCGGGGGCACAGGGCTGTGCTGATGACTGACCTAACACTGCAGGCTGCGGAGCTCCGGGGGCACAGGGCTGTGCTGATGACTGACCTCACACTGCAGGCTGCGGAGCTCCGGGGGCACAGGGATGTGCTGATGCAGGGCTGTGCTGATGACTGACCTCACACTGCAGGCTGCGGGGCTCCGGGGTGCACAGGGCTGTGCTGATGACTGACCGTACACTGCAGGCTGCGGAGCTCCGGGGGCACAGGGCTGTGCTGATGACTGACCTCACACTGCAGGCTGCGGAGCTCCGGGGTGCACAGGGCTGTGCTGATGACTGACCTCACACTGCAGGCTGCGGAGCTCCGGGGTGCACAGGGCTGTGCTGATGACTGACCTCACACTGCAGGCTGCGGAGCTCCGGGGTGCACAGGGCTGTGCTGATGACTGACCTCACACTGCAGGCTGCGGAGCTCCGGGGTGCACAGGGCTGTGCTGATGACTGACCTCACACTGCAGGCTGCGGGGCTCCGGGGTGCACAGGGCTGTGCTGATGACTGATCTTACACTGCAGGCTG